>NC_135485.1:41181679-41396679 GCF_052094955.1 Ictidomys tridecemlineatus | reverse complement strand
AGATTGATAGAGTTTACCTATAAAATCAACTTATCTAGTGTTTTCATTATAGAGAGATTTTTTTCTTTTTTCTTTTTTTTTTTTTTTTGGTGGTGTTGGGGATTAAACCAAGGGCCTTGTGTTTGTGAGGAAAGCTGAGCTATATCCCCAGCCCTAGAGTGATTTTTAGCTAATGATTTTATTTTTAATTTTTTAAATTATTCAATGTCTTATTTTTATTTATTTTCCACATTTTTATTGGTGAACTATAGTTGTACACAATGGTATGATTTATTTTTACATATTTGTACATGCACACAATATAACAATATAATTTGGCCAAGAGTTTTTATTTCTTCTTGAATCTGCTTTTGTAATATATATATCTATTAGCACAGATGTAAATATACTCTTGACATCTTTTTTCCATTTGAGACATTAGTTGTGCTTTCTAGATTTTCCTTGATAAATTTCATCAGAAGATTGTCTATTTTGTTTGTCTTTCAAGGAACTAACTTTTGACTTTTCTGATCTTTGCTACTGTATTTTTGTAATTAATTTCATTGGTTTCTTTATAATCTTTCCTTCTACCTTCTTTGGTTTTAGCCTGTTGTTCTTTCCTAATCTATATCATATATTTAACCCATAAGTTTTCAGCTGTTTTTTTCCTAGCTATAAACATTTAAGATTGTAAATTTCTTTAAATGCATTATTATTTTGGGGGTGCATGCCAATTTTGACCAATAGATTTTGTCATTGTTATTTTTACCAATCATTTGTTCTGAGTATTTTTAAATTCCCATAATGATTTTATCTTTGAACTATGAGTTATTTAAAAGTGAACCTACCTATCATTGGAAGGGTTTTTGTTTTTTTTGGTACTGAGGACTGAATCCAGGAGTGCTTAGCCACTGGGCTTACATCCTCACCCTCCCTCCTCCTTTTTTTTTTCTTTCTTTCTTTCTTTTTTTTTTTTTCTTATTTTGAAGCAGGGTCTCACTAACTTGTTCAGGGCCTCACTAAGTTGCTGAAGCTGACCTCAAATTTTCTATCTTCCTGCCTCAGCCTCCCCAGCCACTGGGATTACAGACGTACACCATTGCACCCAGCTAATTCGTTGAAGGGTTTTAAGTTAGCAATGGATTTGCTTAAATACATGGGTTAAAATATTTCTCTTCACAAATGGACAAAAGCAAAAATAAAATGATGACTGCAGGAAACTGAGGAACAGGTGAGGGAGGTTTTGGCTCATTTGCAGGCAGTGGAAAAGGATGACACTGACAAATTCTAATTATGCTTTGGAGATACAAAGAGTCAATATGCTTCACTTGTGGACTGAAGGCAGGCATAGAGAAGGAGGAATCAAGGGTGACTCCCAGATTCTGCCTTGAGCAACTTGACGAGTAAGGAATCACTTAATGGCCAGTGGATTACAGGTAATGAAACAGACAGGAGAGGATAAGTCAAAAATTTTTGTTTAATCACAAGGTTTGAGAGGCCGATTAGACAATCAAGTAGAGATGTCAGGGGATATTTGGATATGTTTGGGCTAGATAGGTCAATTTGAGGGGGCTCATTATCATATAGATAGTATTAAGTGCCATGAAGATGGATCAAGTCATCCAAAGAGAGAGTGTAAGAGAAGAACCCAGGAGGCTAAGATAGGAAAATCACAAGTTCAAGGCCAACCTGGGCAATTAATGAGGGCCTCATCTACTTAGGGAGATCCTGTCTCAAAAAATAAAAAGGTCACAGGACTGGGGATGTGGCTCAAGTGGTAGTGTGCTCGCCAGGCATGCACAGGGTGATGGGTTCGATCCTCAGCACCATATAAAAATTAAAAAAATAAAGATGTTGTGTCCACTGAAAACTAAAAAATAATTATTTAAAAAATTCTCTCTCTCTCTAAAAATAATTTTAAAAATAAAAAAATAAAAAATAAATAAAAAGGACAGGAATATAGCTCAGTGGTAAAGCACTGAGAGAGAGAGAAGACAAGGGAAGATCTGACCCAATTTTGGGGTACAGCAACATCTAGCAAGATGGTGACTTCAGCATTGCTGCACAGTAGGGACTTTGGGACTGCCATCTAGTTGGAAGAAGAAGTTTGGGGCTTCTGTATAATTTCATTTGCAGAGAAGGAAGCACACTGTACTTACTTAGGCTGCATGTTTATTTGCTGTAGTGTGGAAAGAGGGAGGCCCGTTATAGATTATAGGAGGGCATGCTAAAGCCTTCCTTTAACCTCCCCTGTCTCCATCACTGCAAAAAAGGAGACAATTAAAAAAGCAGAAAGTGATTCCTAACTCCCTCCCTAGGGCACCTTAGTATTAAACCACACATGCATCCTAAAGTTTATGTAAATCTGATCCAGCATCATAAGAATCCAGTCGATAGCACCACGTCTAGCTTAACATAAAGGAAGGCTACCAGTTAACTAGTGAGGAAATAGAGCTTACTCTCCAGGAACTCCATCTGGTTGTCTTCAATGTCGATGCAAACGGGATTGAAACCTTGGGTGGGTGCCTTGCTATGCTGGACTTTGTTTAAAGCTAGAGAGTCGAGGATGCTGGTTTTCCCTGCTCCATCCAGGCCTAGAACTAGGATCTGCTTATTTTTGTCCTGTGAAACAAAAGATAAATCAATAAACCTATGCCATCAGGTCCTTGTTTTCCTAGCTCCTAATAGTGTGCCTTCCTGTGCTAGTACCTAATAATAATCATGGAATTGCCAACCAGAGAGGAACTTAACATTTTATAGGCCAAGACCAAACCACCAATCACCTAATGTTTTCACATAACCATTACTACTATGTGACTATTAATCTCACATTATCCTCTCCATCCCCCAACTCCTGGTCAGTCTATCATATACACCAACACACATATACACCAGTATTTATGGAAGGTTCTAGAGGTCTTAGAGTCAATTTCGAGACTTCCTGTTCATGTCCTTTGGAGATTGTACCAGAATTTGGTTTGATTTTCGGGGTCTTGGGACCTCCATGGTGCACACATCCACTATACCACTCAGCATGCAAGCATTTAAGGTCTCATGTTATTATTAATCTATCTTTTCTTCACAAGTAGATAACTTGATTATAAAATGTTAGTGCAAGTTTCCCCTCTTATATTTTTAAGTATCATGATTTAATGATATTAAAGCATCCTACCCATATGTCAGCCTCAATTTTTATTGCCATGGACTGAGGGACCACAAGGGCAGTCTCATGAGAAGACAGAAATACAGTTAAAAGTGCCTAGAGATGTGGTCTCTACAGTGCAAAAATTGTGAGATTAATAGTCACATAGTAGTAATGGTTATGTGAAAACATTAGGTGATTGGTGGTTTGGTCTTGGCCAAAGATTAAGAAGTGAGCCAGACTGCTCAGAGAAATTCCATTCTATTTCCCAAACAGCTTAATAAAGATGTTTCCATGGGTCTAGAGCCACTTTTTGGTTCTAAACAGTTTTAATTATTAAAGGAAATTTGATATCTGGTAAAACACAGGTTATGTAGATCTAAAATACTAGCAATTATCTTTAATGGCACTTGTTTAGAAATAACAATAATCTTATACACCCTGCTTGTTCTGCTTGAACACCAAATGTTGACATTAAACTTAGATTGCATTTCTGGAGGGAAAAAAAGTGATCTTAAACAGTATTAGAATGTCTATAACCACTTCTTTAAAAAAAAAAATCTATGTGAAAGTAAGACATTTTAAGTTCTGCCCTAATAGGTATTTGGGTAAACAACACATTTTTTTAAGTTGGACACAATATCTTTATTTATTTTTCTGTGATGCTGAAGATCGAACCCAGGGCCTCTCACATGCTAGGTGAGTGCTTTACTGCTGAGCCCCAGCCCCAACCCAACAACATAATTTTTGAAGGCCATACATTTTAGAGTGAATTCTTTTTTAATTTTTTAAAATATTTTTAGTTGTAGAAGGACACAACACCTTTATTTATTTATTTCATTTTATACGGTGCTGAGGATCAAACCCAGTGCCTCACACATTTTAGGCAAGTGCTCTACCACTGAGCCACAACCCCAATCCCTAGAGTGAATTCTTGATGGCTCTGAAAGTGAATGATATTTCATGGATCTCTCCTATCTCCATCCCTATGTCCTTCCCCATTCTCTCCATCTGCATCTACATGTTAAAATGCCATTCTTAGGGCTGGGGTTGTGGCTCAGTCGCAGAGCGCTTGCCTATCGTGTGCGAGGCACTGGGTTCGTCTCAGCATCACATATAAATAAATAAAGGCCCATAATAACTAATAAAAATATTTTTAAAATGCCATTCTTAGAAAGTGCTAGGGTAAGGAAGAAGGACTTGATGCACAAAGGAGACTTTGTTGAATGCTTTAAAATTACATGGTTTAAAGCAGTATCAGCACCAAAAAATGGCTGCAGGCATGGATTGTGTTCTCTCACCATTTCGAAGGGGCCCCCACTCAGGTTACCCCAACATACTTCATTACATATTCATTATATACTCATTCCATAGTACATCCCTTCCTCATTTTAATATGCTGAAAATAGGATGTTTTTAAAATATATGGTATGTCCTATTTTGGTTGGTAGCATTTTTTTTCTTAGTGATTCCTAAAATAATGATGTACTAGGTCCTTGAAACATTGTGAGTTAAAAACAGTTCCCTACTCCTTTTCCAACCACATTGCCACACCTAAACCCATTCTACCTAGAAATTCTGCATTAATGTTTTACATTTTGTTATATTTTCGGTCTAAAATACAAACATTGGGCTGGGGTTGTAGCTGAGTGATAGAGCATATACCTAAGATTTTGGGTTCAATCCTCAGCACCAATTAATTAATTAATTAAAATAAAATGTATTATCCTCGTGTCTATCCCCTCCTAGGGAAACCTAAGATAGTTGTAAATCAAGAGTTCAGATGCAAAATGTGATGCTGAACATGATCATTCTGTGTCAAAAGTAATTTTTTTAGGACTGGGGATATAGCTGAGTTGGTAGAGTGCTTGCTTCATTTGCATCAATCCCCAGCACCACAAAAGAAAGAAAAAATGTTATTCCTTTAGCCAAACATAGATCTACGTAGCCTGTGTTTTACCAGATACCAAATTTCCTTTAATAATTAAGACTGTTTAGAACCAAAAATGGCTCTAGAACATGGAGCCAACCAGAAACGCAGAGCCCATCTGGCTGACCCTCACAATGCCTGGTTCTCACACCTCTCCGTTAAAAATTCTGGGTGCTGATGGTTTGAAAACCATGCAAACAGTAACCACAGCGCCTTACAGAAAAGAGCCAGAGAGCCCCCAAACACATCCTGCATAAATTCAGGAACACTGCCTCTTCTGACAAGCGGAAAGAGCCTGCGTGCACGGAGCGTCCGGGACTGGTCTCTGTGTTGGCAGATGGTCTGGGAGCTCAGCACTGAATGCCCGGCAGAGGCAAAAGGCGTCACTTTTGAAGACCAGTCAAGATCTCTGGTCCCTCAACATTAGAATCTGTTAGGACACAGGGTACAGGGGTGAAGCAGGGGAGAAGGGGAGGACAATGGGATGTTCGTAGCTCGACACAATCCCTCCGATCCTTAGGTGGAAAACCCTCTGTTGAGGCCCAGTTCCCCCTGCGCAGGTCTTGGGGTCTGACGTAACAGAGCCGGGCCTTGGAGGCAAGGGTCCCAGGTACCTGGTTTTCTACGGATGACTCCAGAGGCGTCTCTGACTTGGTGCTGTCGCTCTTCTCTACCTCTGGTTTTTCTTTAAATTGCTCATTCTTGGCTGCTGTCTCCTTCCCTTTCTCTTTCCCCTTTGACACTTCTTTCTTTCTCTCCTCTTTTCCTTTCACCTTAATTTTCTCCTTCGCCACTTCCTTAGTCTTCCCTTTCTTCACATTCTCCATTTCCACCGCTCCTGTTTGCTTTCTTTCCTCTGCGCGCCCGCGCGCAGGAGTTGCAGCCTCGGGTCCGGGCAGGTGTGGCCTCCTCGCCGGGCGCAGGGCGGAGACGTAGGTCCACAGGGCGTAGGCCACACCCGTGGTCACCACGGCCGCAGCTATTCCCAGTGCGTACAGCCTGAGGTCTGGCATTTCGCACTAGCTCGCTTGTCCAGGGCGACTGGCAGTTGATTCGCCGAACCCGGGGGTGAGGAGGAGGAGGGACCCCAAATGGAGTTGAAATGGGCGGGGGATTCTAGCGGGTGGATCGAGCCCAGCCCAGAAGAACCCAGAGGTCCCAACCAAGAGTTGGGAGAGCGACGGGCTTGGCTTATTATCACCGCTGCCGGAAAAAACGTACCTAGGCGTCACCAGCTCTTGAGGGAAACGCCTTTCACCTAAGCAGGGTCCAGAGCGACCTTAGCCTCCGACCTCTCCAGCTTCAAACCCCGAGCCTGCTCTGCCAAGCTGGCGTCCTCAACCCGCAGAACGCCTACAGCGCCGGCGTCCTCCTTCGGCTCACAACCAAAGCCAAGCTAAGTTGTGTATCTCCCCTCCACATGCAAGTAAACGCCACTTAGCCACGTCTAAAGGGTTATTGCTTAAGGACAGAGTAATGTCTTAAATTCTAGTTTCAGGGCTGGGGATATAGCTCAGTTGGTAGTGTGCTTGCCTCCCTACGCACAAGGCCCTGGGTTCAAACCCAGCACCACACCAAAAAACAAAACAAAACAAAACAAAAAACCCAACAACCACACACTTATTTATTTATTTATATGTAAAATTTCCGAAGATTAAGTACCCCGCCAGGATTCTGGCTGCTAACAAAGTATAGGTTAGCAAAACCTGAACTAGGCAAAACAGTATAATTTACCCCAGCCCAGGATAGAGTATGTAGTAAATTTGGCATCCAATGCAACTTTCAGAGGTGAAATGGGGGCTGTAGGGCAATTGCCTGTTATGTAGGAGGCCTTGGATTCCACCCCCTAGCACTGTCAATTAATTAAAAGTATAGTTTATACATGCAATAAACTGATTTTTCTTCATCCGATCTATTTCAGATAAGCTTGTAAGGAACAATGAATAGCAGGTTTCACAAGCCTTGAGCAATGCAGTGGTTTTGGTTGTTGTTGTTAATATTTTGTAGTTGTAGTTAGACACCATATTTTTATTTATTTATTTTTATGTCGTGCTGATGATCGAACCCAGGGCCCAGTACTTTCTAGGTGAGCCCTCTGCTGCTGAGCCACAACCCCAGCCAGATGCAGTGGTTTTTAAGGTTAGCTGTTCAGAGTTTTATTAAAAAGACTGATTAAAAACCTTTAAATGCTGTTTTGTTTATACCCATGTCAACATGATATATTTTCAGCGGAGTTTAAAGTGGGTTCCTGCAATCCCATTAGATTGGCTTTCTGGCTCTGCTGGAAGGGGAAGGAGACAATTTTAGATAGTTTGAAAGAAAATTCTTAGATGTACTTACCAAGAAGTCCTCCCCAAAATGCCAACACTCAAAACACAATTATCCATAGTCACTGCTAGAATATTTTATTTTAAAATGTGCCATAGTGAATGGATGTATCCACACTGGTTTTTATAAATGTACACATACAACATGTATATACAAAGTATATATGTCACTGGTTAAAGCCCTGTCCAAAAGAGGAAATAATTGATGGTGTTAACACTTCATTTGACAATAACTTATTTGTTTGAACTGAAATTTCAGTTGCTTAGCAATGACTAATACCAATGGCTGCCAAAAACAATGACTAAATAGAGAACTGTAAATTTCACTGTTGTGCCTTAGGTCAAAATTTTCAAAGATGGATAATTTTCACCAAGATTCTGTTGCTTAGTTAACCTAAAAAATTATTATCTTTAACCATAGAAATTTAATGGAACTCTAAATAACAGATTTACTAACAATCATTCCTATACTGCAGTATATATTCAGAAGGAATAAATATTTGTCACTCTTACCAAGAGACTGTTCTCTGTTTAGCTCAAAAGTATAACATAATAAATCATTCTTATTTTAAGACCTCATGTTTAGATGCCACTGCAGATTCTGATTATGTTAAACAGAAAGGCAGCACCCCATTTCTTATTTTAAAGATGGAAAGCCTTTTTAGAAACCCTTTGAAGAAGTTTCAGTAGATGTGTTCAGAATCTAACACAGCAGCACTTTATTAACAAGGACAGAGTAATTTGATCACAAGGAAATACTCATAAGTCTTAAATAAATTATACTTGGGCAGCATAAAATGAATATTAAACAAGGGGAGGCACCGCAGTAACTGTCTCACAGCTGTTGAATGTGAAGGTGGCTTGTGAACAAGGAAAGACAAGAACAACATTCACACCACAAACTGATTGTAAAATACTTCATTACTTAGAGAAAGGTAATGAAAGGTCAAAACCCATAAGGAAAGAGAAGCCATTAGAGTATCTATTAATTGGGCCAAACAGTCCTGTTAGATCTTAATACTGCTTGGTATTGATTTCCTGTCTATGTAATGAAGTCAATGTTTTATGTTCTTGATAGGGGCTATCAATCTTTCTGATTAAGAAAGTCCAAACCCATCTGACCTCATAACACTAGGTCAAAGAGTCAACTTCTTACAACATTGATATATTTTGAGATATTGAATGGTGCTAAATCAACATTAACATAATCTGAGAATGAAAATGATAAGGGGCACAAAGGAACCATATACACATATGAATAATATTCCATATTCCAGTATCACATGACAGAATTTATGGTCAAAATTATTTAAAACATTTACTTTAGTCTTTTTGTGGTCATTTAATTAAGTGAAGAACACTAGTGTTTTGGTAAGGTTCCTTCTTATCACATGATATTTTTAACTCAATACTTAGAATGTTCAGAAGATTCCACTTTCAGCCTCCTAGGGCCATGTAAGACATAATTTAAAGTGGGACCTAAAATAGCAACAAGTGTCTTCAGACTCTAGTAGAAACGGTTTCTGTTTAAATCCTGGGAGACCTTAGGTAACATGCCTTATTTGTGAAATGGAAAAAAGATCAAATCAGCACACAAAGATAAAGGGTGCAACAGATATCAAAGTGGTGTATGCCTGATCATTTCCAGTCCTCATAATCTGTGCAAACATAGGCAGTTCAAATGACCAAACCTGACTAGGCAGTTTGAGAAAGGTGTTTTCCTATTTGATGCACAAGAAATTATTTTATGAAAATACATGGATATAAGAGGGAGCAGTTCTGTGCTTCTTGCTGTGTTACCTTTATTATGTTCCTAGCATATCACTGAGGCTATTTAAAAACAGCCTGCAACAAGGACATTCTATCACCAGCCACCTTTTCCTCCTTTCTTCTTTTTCTGTTGCTGTTTCTTTTTTGTTGCCGGGGCCCCTGCAGGTTTTTGGTGTCTTGGGGGTATGATGTTACTTGTGGAGGCAGAGACTGTTGCTGCACTGCCAGGTCTTGGAGAGGTGGGTGGGCTGCTCACAGTTTTACTGGCATCCCTGAAATCATCAGACCAGAAATATTTTGGTCATTCATAAATTCAACAAAGAAAAAGGGTATATACAAGTGTTCTTTCCATATCTAACAATTTTCCACTTTGTTTAAGGTACGTCTCTGATTCCTCACGCTTTTTCTTTCGTTTCTTTTTTTTTAGCAGTACTAGGGATTGAACCTAGGGATGCTCTACGTATCTAACCTATTGGAACAGGTTCTCACTAAACAGTCCAGGCTGGCTTAAACTTGGAATTCTCTGGCTCAGCCTCCCAAGTAGCTGGGATTAACCACACCTGGCTTTCGCCATTCTTTGAACAAAATTTTTACTGTTTGTAACTAAAAAACTATATATCATTCATGCCCATTTTTAGAAAACTTAAAGAAGATTTAAAAAATTATTCTGGGCATGGTGGCACATGCCTGTAATCCCAGTAGCTTGGGAAGCTGAGGTAGTAGGATCGAGAGTTCAAAGCCAGCCCAAGCAACAGCAAGGTGCTAAGCAACTCAGTGAGCCCCTGTCTCCAAATAAAATAGAAAATAGAGCTGGGGATGGGGCTCAGTGGTTGAGTGCCCCTGAGTTCAATCGCCAGTACCAAAAAAAAAAAAAAAAAGATAAAAAAATTAAGTGACTTATAATTCTATGTATAAATAACATTTTAATATTTTTAGTTTATTTATTAATGTTTACATAGTTAAAAGACTCAGTATGGTTTCCTTTTCTTTTTCAAACAAAAAATATTTAATTTTATAATATAATCAAAATTTTAGTATTTGCAACATATTCAAAGCAGAACTATATTTCTCTCTTGTATACTGCAAACATATATGATCGTATACTTCTCATACTTAAAATATATTAACAAACTCTCACTAATATCCTTAAATCATTCTCAGAAACAATCTATGTTCTAAGCGAGTTCTATTATGAAGCCATGACTTACAGTTCAGATGAGGCCCCTGCAGTTGCTCCCTGGGTCCCTTTTCCAATTTGATCCTTCTTTTTACCCTTCTTTCTTCCTCGATAGTAAGAACGTTCTCTCATTGGTAGCCATCTTTCTGGATCTGGGGTAACTTTTGGGTCATAATTCTTAGGCAGTTTTCCTGTTTAACAAAAGTAATAAAGAAATGAGGGATATGCCCCTAAAAGTTTCAAGATAGCTTGTTTACACAGTGTATCTATGCCTGGGAGTAAATAACACTATAACAGAAATTAGTTTGAGAAAGTTTTATTTGTAATAATCTAACTAGGAAAAGGCCTCATTTCTAAGCATAATAAAGATTTAGAGGCTAAAGATATCACAGCTTTATCTGTATAAAATTTTAAAGTTTGACAAAATACATTTTTAAGAAAAATAGCAAAAACCTTATATTCTATAAAACAGAGTATATTGATATCCTTAATATAGAAAGATTCCTTACTAATCAATATGCAAATCATTCAAGAAAAAAAAATAGGCAGTTATCATTAGGGTAAGCCAGAGAAAGTGAAAGTCATTAATCATGTAGAGAGATGCTCAATCTTACTAATTAAAAATGGGAAGGGTAGCTTTTTCGCCTCAGCTGCCGACATCCCATCCAGACTGAGGAAGACGTGGAAACTTTTAGGACACGTGAACCATGGCCATTGCCTTATCGGCAAGCACCAGAAACACTCAGGAGGCCAGGGTAATGCTGGTGGCATACATCACCACAAGATTAACTTCGACAAATATCACCCAGGTTACTTTGGGAAAGTTGGTATGAGGCATTACCACTTAAAGAGGAACCAGAGTTTCTGCCCAACTGTCAACCTTGATAAATTGTGGACAATGGTCAGTGAACAGACATGAGTAAATGCTGCCAAAAACAAGACGGGAGCTGCTCCCATAATTGATGTAGTCTAATCGCACACACACACTACCAAGTTCTGGGGAAGGGAAAGCTCCCAAAGCAGCCTGTCATCGTGAAGGCCAAATTCTTCAGCAGAAGAGCTGAGGAGAAGATTAAAGGTGTTGGGGGTGCCTGTGTTCTGGTGGCTTAAAGCCACCTAGAGCTCTGGAGGTTCATTAAATGCTAACAAACACTTAAAAAAAAAATGGGAAGGGTAACAAAACTTACTAGACTAACATGTTGAAAGCAGTAATACGAGCTGGGGATATAGCTAAGTTGGTAGAGTGCTTGCCTTACATGCACAGGCCCTGGATTCTAATCCCCAGCACGCACGCGCGCATGCGTGCACACGCGCGCGCACACACACACACAAAGCAGTAATATCCAGTTTTGGTGAAATGATCACACTCAAACACCACTGGCAGAAGTATATAGTGATATATAGCCTTTAAGAACAACTCTTTAATTTGATAATACCCATCATTTATAGACTCCTAGAAATATTCTGAAGAATCCACGAGCCACAAATTACACAAGACATTCTCTTTAATGTTAATATAGCAAAATAACTTAATTGTCGATCAGTGAGAAAGATTAAATAAATTATACTTCTAATACAGTAAGCTGTACAAATAGGTTAAAAATGAGGCGCATGTGTATTTAATCATTTGGAAAAATCTTCACAATTTGGCCTAGAGGACTGAAACAAATTATCATAATATTATGCTCATACTGATTTTAGAAAACCAGTTATTTAGCATGTAAGTATGTAATTATATGTGTTTCAGTAAACAAGAAAAGTTAGTAATCATCTCTGAGATTATGCATTTGTGGCAGATTATTTTCCATGCTTTACGACAACCTATATTATTAGACATATATTATCACTGGCTTTGTTGTTTTCTTCTGTTTTTAGAATAAGTACATATCACTTGGCAAATTTTTTTAAATGTTTATCTGGAAATCATAAAAACAGAAAAGAAAGTAACACTGCATATTATTTCTACCTAATGTTATCAGTTGTTTCCTTTTAGGTAATACTAGTACATAAAAGAACTAATTATTGAATTTTTATCCATTTCCAAGTACTATGACAAAAGTAAAAAAAACAATAAGACTTCAAATTAAAGATAGTAGACTGGTACAAACATTAGCTTGTGTTCCCTCTCCAAATTCCACTAAAATGGTAATAAAAATATTAGAATTTGGAAAAATAGGTTAAAAAAAAAGTGTTATCAAAAAATTTTGGAAACTAGAAAACAGCCAGAGCATAGTAATAAACTTGGTGAAGATTTGGGAAATCTGAGTCCTAAGATGGCAGTGGGCCAAATTAAGAAGTAACTGATTTTTACCCCAAAACTCAAGAACAGGTAAGAGGCTTCACTACATGGAGCTAAACAGTAATTTCACCCACTCGTGCTAGAGATTGAAGAACCTAGCCCAAGCCAATCAATCCACAACATTCCCCTGGTTAATGGTTCAGGACTGACCACAGACCTGTGCTGGTCCAGACGGATTAATAAGAAAGCTTTGCTGAGTCTCTCTGTCCTGCTGAATGTAAGTGACAAGCATGTAGCCCTGTTTCCAACAAACTCTTGGGACTATAGTTCAGTTTTATGGACAAAATAAAGAGATATAACTACTGAGTCAATGAGCCTTGATGTTAACTTTCCTCTACACTCCCAGTTTTATAAACAGTAATTTTTCTTAAGCCAGTTTGGAAGAGCTTTATGGTTATCTATAGCTAAAAGATTCTAATGCATAAAGACTGTGTGCCAGACATCATTCTTAGACTTTATATGTAGTATCTAATTTACTCCTTTGAGAGGTATATATTATCATACTGCATTTTAAACTCAAATGTACTAATTTCAAACAGTTTTAAAAATCATTAGGTTTTGCTTCTTATTAAAAAAATTAAAAATTTGGGTATCTATGTTACATCCACAGTCACAGTGAAAAAATACTATGGTAACAATTTGAATTTGGACAATCCAACTTCAGAGTTACACTCTTTTAAAAAATTAATAAAATTTTAGCTCACAAGACAAAAGTCAAGTATTCAAAGACACTAGAGAAGGGGGCATCGTGCTTATGTCTACAGAATTCTATTTAGGAATAAACTCAAATTTATTTTTTTTAAATATTTTTTAGTTTTTTTTTTTTTTAGGTGGACACAATCTCTTTTATTTTTATGTGCAGTTGAGGATCGAACCCAGCGGCCCCACGAATGCCACATCCCCAGCCCTAAACTCAAATTTTTTATCTTTGTAGAAAGGAATCTAAAATTTGTTTTTCATTTTTAAAAAGCTTACCCTTCTTTTTCTTCTTCTTCTTCTTCAAATCTCCCTGTCTAAAATGAGAAGAAAAATCATTACCATCACTGTGCTAAAATATTTACTGACATTAAGTATGTGCAAAAGAACAAGCTGGGCACTTAATCATAAAGGTTATTTATTTGCAGTGCTGAGAATTGAACCCAGGGCCTTATGCATGCTAGGCAAGCACTCTACCACTGAGCTATACCCCCAGCCCTCATAAAAAGTGATTTAAGATTTGGTACCAGTTCACCAAAGCTAACAAGCTGAAATATTAATTCAGGTTAAATTCAATCACACTTAAGGCATTATAACTTCTGGAAGATAGTTTAGAAAACACAGAAAACAAATGTTTTCAGAAAACAGACGCCAATCATGTTGAAAAATAACTCCTTTTTCTTTTGTACCAAGGATTAAACTCAGGGGCACTTAACCACTGAGCCACATCCCCAGCCCTTTTTATTTTTGAGACAGGGTCTCACGAAGTTGCTTAGAGCTGCTAAATTGCTTAAGGCCTCACTAAATTGGTGAGGCTGATTTCGAACTTGTAATCCTCCTGCCTCAGCCTCCAAGTCGCTAGGATTACAGGCATATACCATAGCACCTGGCTTCACCTCTCTTCTGTACTATTTTCTAAATAGTATATGAGTAGTATCTGAAGTGTAACTGGTAAAATTTTGAATGAACATGAAAATCTGCAATACCTCTTGGTTAAATAACCCTTCATTTTCCAAGACTTTACAGAATTGATAAACTCTTTGCCAGAAGAACATGTAAAATACCTACAGAGATTATCTCTGGAAGGATGTTCTAAACTAGTTGCCCTGGTCATGGTCCTAGGAGGGAGAGGCTGAAAAGGGACAGGAGGAAAGTTTTTACTTACTCACTCTCAATATTCTTTTATTTATTTATTTTGGTGGTGGTGGAGGTGTTGGGTTTTTTGCAGTGTTGGGATTGAACCCAGCACCAGTCGCATGCCAGGAAAGGTCACATACCAGGAAAGTTTCCTACCACTGAACTGCACCCCAGCCCTATCTTTCAAATTTTGAACCATGTGAATCTGTTAACTTTAAAAAGTAAGTAAAACCTCTGTTAAGCACACTTCAAAATAATTGTTAAGCATTCTGAAAGCTACAATGAAAACAGATGAAAAAAAAAATCTCTGTATATATTCACATGTGATATAACTCTGTGAGAACTATGAAACAGTAAACTAAAAAGATGAGACAGCAATAATTCCTGCCAATTCATTCTACAAGTCATTCAATTATGGAAGTCCTTTCAGGATATCCTAAAGAATAGTAAATGCAATGTGTATGTAGAGACATACTTTAATATTTCATCTCTCACTCTGACTTTCAAATAGTATTCTAAATGCTGCACAGGCACACATACAGTTTCCCCAAGATTCTTTGCAATTTCTTATGTCTCTGCCTTTCTTATCATCCTTGGAATCTGCACAAATGCTACCTCCATGAAGCTGCTCCTAACTTGCCATAATCCCCAGGAAGAGCTACTCCCTGTGGCATGCTCTGCTCTATCCCACACCATCACAGTACACACAACCTTTACTGCAATTGTTGTTTACACATTTGGCTTTATTTTTTGTTCAACACTTAGCATATACATTCACATAGTGTAGCTCCAAAAGAGACTACACTTTGCATTGAAAAGTTGAGCATAAGCCTAATGAAAATACTGTTTAATTTTAAAACTTAAAAGTTTACATCCTAATTATTTAAGAGAAAATAAAGAACACTAAATTTTAGATAAAAATTGTATATTCTTAATAGTTACCCAACCCTGTTTTAGTAGATAAAAAAATATTGAAAATATTTAAAAATGTTATTTGAAAATCCATTTAAGACCTAGGTTCAATTTATTTTATTTTGGGATTTCTAGTAAATCTTAAAACTAGAAGTAAATGGAATTTGGAACAATGTAACATCTTTGAGGCTTTAATTCCTGTAAGTCTTAAAAAATTATTATAAGGATGATAATGCTTTTTTTATATAAGTTAATCATAGAAAGAAATCAATCATATATTCTTGCTTTTTCTTTGTGCAGTGCTAGGGATCAAACCCACGTCTCATGCATGCTAGGCAACTGCTCTACCACTGAGGTTTATCACCAGTCCTGAATTAAAAAAAAAAAAAAAAGAGAAAACAAAATTCAAAAGGCATTTTAAAAGAGGAAATAATAAAAAAATATGAAAGTCACAAAACTGGAGAAGTGTTTGATATCTTTCATGCTCTATTCATTCTGAATCAAAACTAGAATCATACGTTTTACTATAGGTTTTTACTACCTACATTAAGATAGTAATACAAGAGAATCAGACTGTAAATTCCTTTAAATGAAGCTGGCCAATCTTTCCTCCAAATCAGCAAAATAAACCATCTGAATTTTGGTTCAATAATGCTAAATGATCTAAATGCACATCAATAACTTACAGGTAAATAAAGTAGGATGCATCAAGCCAATGGAATATTTTAAATAAAAAGAATAAAATATACCTACATTTATTACATCAAAAGGTCTCTAAGGCTTTTTAAATTAAATGTAAGAAAATTTCCAAACAAAATAATTCTTCTGGAAAAAAAAAAAGTAAACAATTTAAGGAAAATATTAACCACCTATATGTATAAATAGGAAGAAAAATATTTGGAAAGATACATTAAACTAATATGGAGGGGCTGGGATTGTGGCTCAGCGGTTGAGCGCTCGGGCGGGACCCGGGTTCGATCCTCAGCACCACATAAAAAATAAAAGGCATTGTGTTATGTCCATCTACACCTAAAAAATAAATATTAAAAAAAAAAAACCAACTAATATCAGAGATTAGTTCTGAGATGGAGGAACAGGGGTGGAAATAAGAAATAAGAGCTGGGCACAGGGAAAGATAAGGAAAAGAAACAAATTTAAGATTTACATGGAATTTTTGAGATGTAGTTTTGTTTTGGTTTTTCTTCGTTTTTTTCCTTCTATTCTTGATATGTAGCTTTAAATTGTAGAATTTAAAGTCAACATTAGAATATTTTTATAAATGTTTTTAATTAGAAAAACATTACCCTTGTTCCTTCGGTTGACTATCTCCAGTAACTTTTCCACCCTTCTTCCGAATGTACGTAGCACCAGGAGAATTTTCAAGAGCCTCGACATCTACTTTTAGAGACATACTATCTGATGAGGGCAAGTGTTTGCTAAGACTGGGATAGAATAGGAGTTTAGGAACATAAAACACACAGGCACGCGCCTTTCAATATATTTGTGCCACTATAAAAATATTGTCTCTTTCTGATACCTGACATGAGAAGCAAAAAATGTTCTAAAATCTATGGAATAATAAATCTGCAAGTTATGCCAATTATAAATATCTGTTCTGAAAGGAGAACTTGAAGAATAAAAATCTAATCATCTATAACTTTAGGGATATAGTTCAAGGTAGTTTCAAGACAACTATCAATAAAGACAGTAGAGGGCTGGGGATATAGCTCAGTTGGTAGAGTGCTTGCCTTGCATACACAAGGCCCTGGGTTCGATCCCCAGCACAAAAAATAAAAAAATAAAGACAGTAGAATGAACTGGATATAACTTTCCTATGTTCATACATGAATACATGACCAGTGTAACTCCACATCATGTACGATCATAAGAATGGGAAGTTATATTCCATATATGTATGTCAAAATACATTCTATTGTCCTGTATAACTAAAAAGAACAAATATAGGGCTGGGGATGTGGCTCAAGCGGTAGCACACTCGCCTGGCATGCATGCGGCCCGGGTTCGATCCTCAGCACCACATACAAACAAAGATGTTGTGTCTGCCGAAAACTAAAAATAAATAAACATTAAAAATTCTCTCTCTCTCTCTCTCTCTTTAAAAAAAATGTCCTAAGGAAAGTGCTGTGAGAGCATAAATCCAGAGGATTAAAAAAAAAGAACAAATATAAAAAGATTATTTTTCACCTTGGGAAAAAAAAAAGTTGCAACCATCAAGCTTATAAAACAGGTTTTTTAACTGCAATTGCTTTGACTTAGCATCCACCACCCCACCTCAGTTTCGGGAACACACACTGATTAGTGTAGCACATATGATCTAAGCTCTATCAGGACTCAAAATCCTCTTATCAATAATAAATGTTTCTAAAAGTTCATAATTCATGCTCAACTACGCACATAAAACATGCTGTTGTCTTTTTTTTTTTTTTTTAAAGAGAGAGTGGGGGGGGGACAGAGAGAGAGAGAGAATTTTAACATTTATTTATTTTTTCTTAGTTCTCGGCGGACACAACATCTTTGTTGGTATGTGGTGCTGCTGAGGATCGAACCCGGGCCGCACGCATGCTAGGCGAGCGCGCTACCGCTTGAGCCACATCCCCAGCCCCATCTTTTCATTCATTCATTATTATGTGCAGCTGAACTTGAACCTGGAGAAATATAGGGTTGCACCTTGTTGACTTCATTTTTGCTTTTGGAGCTAATAATCCCAAAGTGGATCCATCACTGTATTTTCCAATCACACTGATCAATAATTCTAATTTTTCTTTTTATCACTTTGGAAGGGAGTTTTGAATTCTAGTTGAAATTTACAACATAAAAATACCTGGTCAAAACTCAGCCTCTAGTGCTTTATGGGGAGCTGTCTGAAATAATAGTCAAAAGGATACACTTTAGCTTTCTCTGGATCCACAAGTGAGTAAGCAGAAATAAGTTGCGCCAGGGTGTGAATATCTTTTGGATTTTGTCTGAAAGAAGAAAGAAGATAGTCACTGAACAGTTTGTAAAATAAGAAAGTAACACAAATGTGGAAAATAACTCCCTCATATCAATAACAGAAACAAAATGTGGATTTCTACATCTCCAAATTTTAGAGCTTACTTCCATAGCTGTTCTAGGTCACTAATTGCCTCCTTCTTCCGTCCATATTTGAGTTTGAAGTTTGCAGCTTCTCTTATCAATGACAAATGAGCAGGAGATTTGGGCTTCAGGTCCAATTAAAAATAAATAATAAAAAGTTAAGCCAAATATCTAGTAAATCAATGAAATTGCATTAATTAAACCTTTAAAATGGACCTATCCATTAAATTCCTCATCCTAAGTTTTACTGAATGCCTAAAACAACAATCTCTCTCTCTCTCTCTCTCTCTCTTTCTCTCTCTCTCACACACACACACACACACACACACACACACACACACACACACACATACACAGAGAGGTGGGTAAAGACATTAGTATAAGTAATCACCAATTTATGAAGTTACAAAACTCAGTTCTATTTAGGTTATCTGTGACTAAAAACATTCTCCTAAAACCAAATTCTAAATATATACCACCACAGTTGTCAACCATTAACATAATATTTCCCAGAACAATTATGTCTCTCCACTACCAATAGTATTAACAATATAAATGGCATTAGTGTGTATATATGATGGGAAGTTGGATATTGCCCATGCAGAGACCCACAATGGAAAAACTCAAGATGTTCCTATTAGATGGAGACATGATAAACAATTATTCCATATACTATTGCTCCAATAATTACTACCATCCATGGGCTCTCTAGCTACTTAAGATGAGCTCTATTACATGCAACCATGTTCTACTATCATTCTTATTTCATGTACACATACACAAGAAGGAGCTTCAAAAAACACAAATGACTGTTTATCTAAAACATGTCTTTATAACACTTTACTCCTTATTTACCTGATGGTTTTGATACCACTGGATGGCTTGTGTGAAGACCTCAATGGCACTATCAATATCTTCCTCATGGCTGTACATGGTCACTAATGCAGACACCTATACAGTCAAAGGTATAAATTAGTGAATTAAAGTAGTGCCAGCTAACAAATGGTTTGATAAGTTCAGAAGCTGAGAAGTGCTTAGACACATTTACAAAGCAAAACACCACTAGACATTCAAGTGTATGATCAGCCAGGTATACATTAGTGTAGCTGAACTCCTGTTGATGAGCTCATGGGGCCTGAGCTGCATAAAGCCAGTGAAAAGCTTGTCCAGTATGCTTGAAGGACAGCAAGGAGGCCCACATGGCTAGAGTAGAAGGGGAGGGAAAACAGGAGAAGCAGTAGGAAATAAAGACAGATGAGGACAGAAACAGAGACAAAAAGTTGTATCTTTAATAAACATCAGGTGGGCTGTAGTTATAGCTCAGTGGTAGAGCGCTTGCCAAGCATGTACGAGGCACTGGGGTCAATCCTCAGCACCATATAAGAATAAATAAGTAAAATAAAAGTTAAAACAACAAAAAAAAAGAGCCAGCCAGGTGTGGTGGCGCATGCCTGTAATCCCAGCTGCTCGGGAGTCTGAGGCAGAGGATTGCAAGTTCAAAGCTAGTCTCAGCAATGGCAAGGTGCTAAGCAACTCAGTGAGACACTGTCTCTAAATTACAAAATAGGGCTGGGGATGTGGCTCAGTGGTTGAGCACCCCTGAGTTCAATCCCCAGTACACCTCTCTCCAAAAAAATAAACATTAGTAAAAATAATAAACTGGCCAGAAAAAAAGACATGAATATAAAAAATGTAAGAGGAGCTGGGGATATAGCTCGGTTGCTACAGTACTTGCCTCGCAAGTATAAGGCCCTGGGTTCCATCCTCAGCACCACACACACACACACACAAAAGATATTAAGAGGAAAATAAACATTATACATAACTTCTATGTCAATAAATTCAACAACATAGATGAAATGGACAAATTCCAGGAAAGGTAAAAGAGGGACAGATATTAAATCTTAAAAACATTTTATTTTCAGCACATTGTTATTGGATTCTACTATGAAGTGTTAGAACAATCCTTAAAATAAGAATCAAGACAATGCACTAACATAGTTATTATTAGATATTTATTGAGTACTAGCTGCAAATAAACTGTGTTAGAGAAAACAAACATGAGTAAAACAGTTTCCATTCAATAGATGTACATCCTACCACCACAAAATGTCTTTACTATGAAACAGATGCTTTCCTAGCTATATTAATGATCTAAACCTGTGCTATTTGAATAACCAGAGAACTAAATACTAAAGTTTGGCCACTATTACTAAATTATCTTAACTCAAAGTGACATGATATACAATTTAAGTCTAAGAAATTCCCTATACAGGTCTGAGATTATCTGAGGTTGACTTTCTTCAATAATTTAAGGACCTAATAGGGCCTGGCACATTTGACTGAATAGTAAACTAACAAAAAGCAGAACACAGAATGAAATTAAATTTATACCAAATAAATGTTATTATTCTACTATTCATACCTTATAAATTATACATAAGAAAATTAGTAGAAATTAAATTAAATATAAATGAACATCAGACATACAATTCCACTATCTTCTCAAGTCTTATAATATTTTAATTACAAACTCACCATGCCTGGTTTATGCTTTAACTCCTCTATACTTCTCAATATTAAACATGCTTTGGAAATATTACCTTAGGAGATTAAAAACAAAATCATTATTGAAATCACAGTCTTATATTTTGTACTATCTCTAGATATACAAGCTTTGGGTTCTTGAGGTTAATATACTCCTTCTGTTAATTTCACAGATAAGGAAACTGATGTAAGAAGAAATAATGTATCTTGCCTAAGCTTACAAAATTAATAGCAGAGTTACTTCCAGAAAAGAAGTCTCTCAACTCCCATTCTGTTTCAGTTCTGTTTCTCTTTTATCACTCTGTAATTTGAATATAGTAGTAGGTGAATCCTTCCCTAAAGGCCTTGCTATATGTTAATATAGATATAAATGCAAGGGAAAATCTGTGGTGATAAAATTTTGGGTTTTCCACTCATTATAAACTTCAACAACTTTAAAAACAAAACAAAACAAATAATAATTAAAAAAAAATACCAAAGACTCTCTCCTGGTTTTTTCTCCTCTCAGGATGATAAATAATCTTTGTAAGAATCAACAGAAACCAGGCAGTCAAGAGTATTGGCAGGTGCACCTATAGTTCTAGCTATTCAAGGAGGCTAAGGCAGCTATATTAGGAAGACTGCTTGAACCCAAGAGTTCAAGGCCAGCCTGGGCAACATATAGCAAGACCCTGTCTCCAAAATAGAAACCCAAACCCAAACCAAATAACACCATCACCACCACCCCCCCCCCGAAAAAAAGATGAGGAAAAAAGGTAAAGGGAAGGGCAAGGAACCAGGCATGATGGCGCACACCTGTAATCCCAGTGACACGGGAGGCTGAGGGCTGAATCGGGAGGATCACCATATTCAAAGCCAGCCTCAGCAACTTAGCAAGGCCCTAAGCAACTTAGTCAGACCCTATCTCAAAAAAATAAATAAATAAATTTTTTTTTGAAGGGCTGGGGAGGTGGCTCAGTGTTAAGTGTACCTGGATTCAAAAAAAAGACAAGTGAGGAAGATAAGGAAATGTGAGGGTAACAGGGAAATCAACACTGTTTCTGTTTTTTATTGCTTTATTTAAAAGACTTTTTGGACATTTTTTCTTAATTGCCAAACTCCCCCAGTTCATGAAATTTTAATTTCAGCCATTGTAATATATGAGATTTTTTTGACCATTTACCACCCTCATTGAGAACCAGAGTGGCCTGACAGTTTTCTATAATGAAGAAAATGTCCTCTCAAGCCAGAAGTGGTGGCAAACTCCTGACAGGAGGATTACAAGTTTGAAGCCAGCCTCAGCAACTTAGTGAGACACTTAGCAACTCAGCAAGACCCTGTCTCTAAACATAAAAAAGGGCTAGCAGGGGCTGGGGTTGCAGCTCAGTGGTAGAGCGCCTGCCTAGCATGCATGAGGCACTGGGATTGATCCCCAGCACCACATTAAAAAAACTAAATAAACAAAATAAAGGTATTGTGTCCATCTACAACTAAAAAAATATTTAAAAGGAGGGAGGCTGGGGATGTGGCTCAGTGGTTAAGCACCTCTGGGTTCAATTCCAGGTACCAAAGAAAGAAAAGAAAATGCTTTCATCTGTGCTATCTAACACAGCAGCTACTAGATGCATGTGGCTACCAAGTCTTTCCAAGCATGGCTAACCCAACTAAATCTTAAATTTCACTTGATTTTGATTGATTTAAAGTTAGAATAGCTTCATTTGGCTAGTGGCTAGAATGCTAGACAACAATAATTCTATTTAATCACTCAAGGTTGAATCAAAATTACAAAACTAAAACACTGATAGTTTTCTGTAAGAATCATACACATCAGTTCTCATTAAATCTATAGGTGGCAAGATAAAAATGAAAGATAAAGGGCCAAGCTGAACACTATTGGAGAGTATAATACAAAATAATCCCTTTCTCCCCAGTGATAGATATAAATATGTGTAAGTATAGACTTTTGGACAGAAGAATACTTTGCTTTAAGACTCATTCTAGCAACTGAGGAATAACCAAAAGAAAGGGCCAACTACCTCACTGCAAAATCTGTTGGTGATCTCAAGTCTACTCATGTTTAAAACAATAATTTATGCTTTACCATTATGTTAAAAGCGTAAAATCAAATATTAATACCTTGGGAAATTTTCAACTGTGCCATGGTCAGCTTAATTTCAGCTGCATTTTCTGGATGCTGATCTGAAAATTCCTGAAATTGTTTCAGTTGAGAGAAAAAAAATCATTTAATTTACACAACTGCAGATATTATAATTACTTATCACTTATCTCAGCTATATAAGATTTTTAAATTTGGAAGTCAGGCATGGTGTTGCATGCATATAATCTCAGCTACTCAAGGGGTTAAGGCCAGCATGGGCAATTTAGCAAGACTCTGTCTCAAAATCAAAATCAAAACAAAAAAATCTAAGTAACGATTGAAGTTTTGAGTAGAATTCACTGAAAAATACATTACTAAAACACAAGTTACCCATGTTCTGCAAACTTACAGAAAACAAAGCTGTAGCATAAGAATAAACCAGAGTGGGGCTGGGGTTGTGGCTCAGTGGGAGAACGCTTGCCTAGCACATGTGAGGCACTGTGTTCAATCCTCAGCACCACATTAAATAAATAAATAAAGGCATTGTGTGTACCTACAACTAAAACAAAATATTAAAAAAAAAAAAAAAAGAACCAAAGTAACCCTGGAATTTATTTACTGGTACATTTTCTATTACTTTTCCCAACAAACATAAAAGCTTATAGGCTATTATTATTATGAAACAAGGCCATAACTGCCTGATACCTCATTAAAAATTCAAGTATAGGTCTGGGGGTATAGCTCAGTGGTAGAGTGCTTACCTAGCATGGTGAAGCACTAGGTTTGATCTTTAGCACCACATAAAAATAAACAAATAAAAATAAAGGTAGTGTGTCCATTAACAACTTAAAAAAAAAATAAGTTCAAGTATAATGTCTTTACCTGAAGTAGCTCTATTGCTTTTGTATGCTGCTTTTCACGGCAGAGCTGGGCAGCCTGGATTAACACAGGCAGGAGATGTGCAGGACTTTGGGACTGTAAACCAGCAGATATTTTTCGACACTGTTCTGCCTAGAAGACACACCCCCAACCCCCACAAAAACAATCTGGTTAAAGAAATTAAAAGAAAAGAGGAACATATGAATATACCACAGTGAATCTCCACATCATGTACAACCACAAGAAAAGATCCTAATTAGAATATAATATACTCCATGTATGTATGTCAAAATATACTGTCACGTATATCTAAAAAAAAACCCAAATAGGTGAAGAACTACTCAAGCTTAGAAAAACAATTTATTGCATCTATTCTCAATTTTTTCTTATAAGAAAAAAAGATTTCCATTTACTGAATTTAAGTTATGTGTTCTAAAAGCCTTTAAAGGAAACATTATACATGTTCATTTGAATGCATAAATTCCAGAATTTTTTTTAAAATATCATGTCTCAAGTATAAGCTTTAAAACCACAAAACACAAATATTTCTTACAAAAGTATTAAGAATAACTTGATTCGGTTCTAAATTATTACTGCCTTTCACTCTCCCAATAAAACCTTGACTCTAAGAGTATAAATTTCAAAATTTAATTAGAACAAATATTATAGTTAAAATTAGAATGCATATTACAATTAAAACTGCCTATACTTAGAAGATCCAAAAAAACTCCATCAAATGAATGCTAGAGCTAATAAATTCAGTGAAGTATCAGCAAGGGGCTAAACAACTCAGTGAGACCCTGTCTCTAAATAAAATACAAAAAATTCTGGGGATGTGGCTCAGTGGTTGAGTGCCCCTGAGTTCAATCCCCAGCACCGCCCTCCCCACCAAAAAAAAAAAAAAAAAAAAAATGCTAGAGAGGATGTGGAGAAAAAGGATTTTGGTCAAATTATAAGATTATATTGCATGCATGTACAAATATACAACAACAAATGCCATCATTATATACAACAATAATGCACCAATAAAAAATATAAAGAGAACCCACTGGAAACTAATGTTTGAAATATGATATGTCAAGAGCTTTGTAATGTTTTGAACAACCAATAAAAAAATATATATATATAAAGAGAAAAAAATAAAAGAGTTAGAACTGACCTTAACATTTATAATCTACAATTATGCACAATTAAAATAAAAGATGAATCTAAAATCTGTAATCATGATTGGCATCTTTGATAAGTTTGTTTTAATTCAGAGAGATTAAAACAAAGTAATGAGAAAGTCACCTCAAAGATGTTAATGCTATTTTCTTCCCCTTAAAAGCCATATCCTTAAAGAGAACTGGGTAAATTACTTGTTTAAGAAAAAAAAAAATCTATGACATATGATATGATAAAGAAGAAAATAAGAAAAAACATAAAAAAAATATAAACAGATTAGACTAACATATCTCATATGTCATATTACAAAAAGTTCAGTTAGGGAACCAGAAGCCTATTACCTACCTGATTTGTGTACATAGCAAGCAAAGCTTTGTTAAATTCTATAGCTTGCAATTGTTTCTTGGAAAGTTTAAACTCTACTCCTTCTGCATTGGTTAGTTTCACCTTCTTCTTGGAGTCAAAGACATTTTGGTCCTGACAAAATAAAGTATATCCATCATTAACAGAATCTCCAACTTCAATTCCTTTAACACATTAAGGCCTTACTCCTCTTTCATTATTTTATATCAATATAACAAGAGAGCTTAGATATAGTTATCTGTTGGGCAGCTAAATCTGTCTTGGGTTCTTGGTTCACAGATGTAGACAAAAATCTCTGCAATTCAAACCTACCAGTGTATATGTATTTATCCTACAATCTAGCCCCACTCCTCTAGAGCTTTAAAAAGGATTCTTATTTACAAATAAATGGTTTAAGTGAGAAGTGAGCTGCTTTGAAGATTTTTTTCTTCTTTCCATTAACTGCTTGTTTTGCACTTAAAAAAAAAAGACAAGCTGAGAACCTGAGTGTCTACTATCCAAACTTTGTAATATATGTATTTATTTAGAAATAGGGCTTTGTAAATAAGCATATTTACTTGCAAACAGGTGATACAGCTGTGCTTGTAAAAATTAAATTATTATGGGCTGGGGTTGTGGCTCAGCGGTAGAGCGCTCACCTCGCACATGCAAAACCCTGGGTTCCATCCTCAGCACCACATAAAAAAATAAATAAGTGAAATAAAGGTCTAAAATTTTTTTTAATTAAATTATTATACCATTTTAAAGATTAAAAGCAAAGAAAAAATCCAAAACAAATTTTACTCTTTCTCATTATGAAGGCGCAGTAGTGCACATCTAGTCCCACTACTTAGGTGGCTGAGACAGGATCAATGGAATCCAGGAGTTTGAGGCCAGCCTAGGCAACACAGCAAACCACCCCCCAAAAAGAAACCATCTTTTCTACTTGGTTCTCTTGTATTATATTTTTATAATGCAATTCTTCATGCACGCCACTGCTAGACTTTTCTTGAACACTGTCATGACATTCACTTAAATATTCAAAAACTTGAATTTTCAAGGCCTATCATACCTTAATATAATTTAATAACCTATTTGTTTTTACTACTCAACAAATATCTATACTCCTCCGTTTTCTCACTTTTCCCCCACAAACCATAAATATTTCTTTACATGTACATATGCTTATTCTGTTGCTTAACCTTTACACCATATTCCTTCTTTGGAGTCAACTCAAATATGCCAACCCAGAGATTTTCCTTTCACCAAATATGGCAGTTAGAATGTATAAAGACAAGAGCCAGGCATGATGGTGCACACTTATAATCCCAGAGGCTAGGGAGGCTGCGAGTTCAAAGCCAGCCTCACCAAACACGAGGCACTAAGCAACTCAGTGAAACCCTGTCTCTAAATAAAATACAAAATAGGGCTGGGGATATGGCTCAATGGTTGAGTTCAATCCCCAGGTACCAATAAGTAGACAAGGCATAGTGTAAAGGGAGCAACTTGATCCCAGCAACCAGCCTCAGGAACTTATCAAGATCCTCAGCAACTGAGACTCTATCTCAAAAAAAAAAAGGTATGGCGATAATGTAGCTCAGTGTTGAAACATCACTGGGTTCAATCATCCACAGTACCCAAAACCAAAACAAAACAAAACAAAACAAATATGTCTACAGACAAGAAATTTAAACATGCATTTATTTTTAAAAAACATCAGGATGAATTTTAAAGTACATAATGACAAAGACTTATTATTTTGAATAAAAAGTTAATAAATCTGTGAACTGAAAATTAAGTTCAATATATAAATTATATTTAGATAGAGATATGTATTTTACATAATATACTCTCTAAAATTATATATGTCAGATAAAAAGGCTCCATCCTGACAAGCATTTCAAAATTCATAAACATAGGCAGTTATGTATTTCTGCCAAGATTCAAATACCAGCAGCAATGATAACCCCATTTAATGCTACCATCTCACATGTAGAGACCCTCAGCATTTTTGTGGAGGAGAGAAGCACCATCAAGACTTTCTGAGGAGAGAAGTATCATAAAGGAGCAGAAGGGACAAGCCTTGGAATTAGAGTCTTGGGATCAAGTGCTACCTCTTATTGGCTATATCTTTTCAACTTTTTTCAGCCCCAGCTTAAAATCCTATAAACTGGAGATAAGGACTAACACCTAAAAATATTACTATGATGATGAAATAAGATGGCACTTGAAAAATCACACAGCATATCAAGAGAAATCAAATGTTAGCTACTTCTATTTTCTACTACCTTGGATTTAAAATCTAAACTTGAATGTTTTTCCATTAAAATAATGTTCTAAGTTGTGATTAATTTGATTAGCATAATACTCTTAAATTAAGACTATGTATATTCAAAGACACTTGTAATATTTTCCACAGGATGAAAGGATGAAGATATAGCATGTGCCTACACCTCGTCCCCTTCCTGGAAGTGGGGGTGGATACTCAAGAGAAAAAATTTATAATGAAAACTTATGCATTGAAACTCAGTATATGAAGAAATCACATAAAACAAGCATGCATTTAAAGTTAAAAGTCCAAACAACTTATATTTCTAAGAAAGAGATTCTCTAAATGATCATAAACTTGGAGAATGGAGGCATAAAGTTCAGTCCAAGAGTTTTATTACTTGAAAATACACTGCAGAAACATCAACATTTTAAGGGCTAAATACTCTCTGCTGTGATTTGCTAGACCTGGATTTTTTTTCTGTCAAGGAAAAAATAACACTTATCCTAGAATAAAGCTAGGGTAATCTGCTTTCAGTGTCATAGATATATAGGAAAATCATGAATATTCCATACCTTATTAATGGTAATGATGTTATTTGCAATTACAGCTAACAATCCCACATCAGTTGGCCTGTGAACAACAAGCAACAGTTAAAATTGAACAAACCTTTAAAGCGAAGCCTTACCCCATATAAAGGATACTTCGTTTTTAATGCACTTACTTTAGTTTTATTATCTGATTGTAAAGTTGCAAAGCCTCCTCAGTACGACCCTGAAGCTGCAGAATATAGGCCATCTGACCATGAATGATGGCCAGTTCTGCCTGTGGGTCTTCCTCAGTCCCATCCTAAGCAGGAAAAGAAACTTTTTTTTCCTCTAAATTTTACAAACTGATTCACATATTTTACCAAACACTTGAAAGTTTTACAATCTTTAAGAAGACATGTAGAGCTGGAGAAGAAGATTAACATTAAACAGGGATGAGAGGTGGGAGGGAAAGGGAGCGAGAAGGGAAAGTGCATGGAAATGGAAGGTGATCCTCAGGGATATACAAAATTACATATAAGAGGAAAGGAGGGATAAGACAAGATAATACAAGTGGAAGAAATGATTTACAGTAGAGGGGGTAGAGAGAGAAAAGGGGAGGGGAGGGGAGGGGGGAAGGTAGAGAATAGGATAGACAGCAGAATACATCAGTCACTAGAACGGCAATATGTAAATCAATGGAAGGGTAACTGATGTGATACAACAATCTGTATACGGGGTAAAATTGGGAGTTCATAACCCACTTGAATCAAACTGTGAAATATGATATATTAAGAACTATGTAATGTTTTGAATGACCAACAATAAAAAAATAAAAAATTAAAAAAAAAAAAAAAAAAAGAAGACATGTAATTTCAGGTGTTTTTCCTGAGGGTCAGTTTTCAAAAATATAGAATTGTCACCAAAAGAGATTTTTTAAAGGAAATATGGCAAAAAGATTCTGAAGAACATGACAACAAACAGGAATACCATGTATTACTTTATATAATATTCATAAATTTTAAAAACATAATATTAAAAATGCTTCTGTGTCAATTCTACTATAACTCTAAACCAAAAATTACAAAATTCTAATTAATAATATATAAAGAACTTCAAATACATAAGCAGGAGAAGAAACTTTTTTCCAATTTCCAAAATTTTATAATTGAATGAATTCTATTAAAATCTAGGTAGCTCTCTTAACTGATGCTATCAACCCATATAATCCAATCCTTCCAGAAGTCTGGCTGATGTTCATGTTTAACATGTATTGAGAGCTAAGAAGCTACTCTATTTTACCAACTCAGCACTATGGTGACCAGCAATCAGATTACTGTATGCTGGTGACTGACTGTATCCTGACTAGGAATCAGATGTTTGTTCCCAAGCACATTTTGTCAGTTGTGTTTGATAAGGAAATGATAAAATGAATTTTAAAATAAAAACTATATCTATAAAAGAAGCTTGCTTCAAAAATGTAAACTGTGTAAAAAGCTCAGAAAGATTTGCTAATGATAGTTTCCTATAGAAAATTACTTTCTGATTAGTTATGAGACAAAAACCTTAGAGACCAAAAAGAAAAAGTTAACATCTATAATGTCTCTGTAATGAAACTGCTTCTCAACTATATCCCCATTTTGTTGAATCATCCAGTGAGACAACTATAAAAATTTACATATAGTGCTGGGCACAGTGACGCACACCTGTAATTCCAGCAGCTTGGGAGGCTGAGACAGGAGGATCAGGAATTCAAAACCAGCCTCAGGAAAAGCAAGGCGCTAAGCAACTCAGCAAGACCCTGTCTCTAAATAAAATAAAAAATACGGCTGGGGACGTGGCTCAGTAATTGAGTGCCCTGAGTTCAATCCCTGGTACCCATCCCCCCCACTCCCCCAAAATTAAATATAGTATGTAAAATATAATACAATTATATAATGTTATCAATAAATAATGAACTTTTATTATAAATTATATCACAATGAATATTCTATAATTACATTATAATATTATTAGGGATGTTAGTAATATGTATAACCTCTAGATTATGATTTCCAATCTATTTCAATACTCCTGTGTCAATTTCATCGAAATATTGGCAAAATTGAAACTTGGGACTTAATGAGTTAAGACATTGTTGCACTTGGGGTTGGGGATTTAGTTCAATGGCACATCACTTGCCTACCATGCACAAGACCCTGGTTTTGGTCTTAGGCCCTGAAAAGATTAAAAAAACAAAACAAAACAAAACCAAAAAAATGGGAAAAAAAACAATATTGTACTTAAAAAAGAAAATTAAAAGGGAAAAACAAGAAATATTGGATTATATAATAAGTATGCATCAAACTGCTAGGAGGACTCAAAAACCTTTAGTCCCACATCCTAAACTAAGAGAATAATTTTATATTTATATGAATTTAAAATAAAATGCTTATGGTAAATATAAATTTTTAAGTTTTAGCTTATCACCCTAGACTTTGTCCTAGTCTTGACTTTGATCAAGTGACACCTATTTAATAAATTCATCATCTTTTACAAAAAGTTGGTAAATAATACAATAAAACCTCTAGTAATTACGTTAGAAGTGTAAAATTTGGTTTAACAGAATACTTACAGAGTCTTCTGAAAATGAACGTCGGCAAAGATCTACAGAAAAAAAATTGTTTTAAAATTAGTATTGCTGGGTAATTCCCATTTCCTTTACCATGTCAAAAAGTAAGAACTAAATTACCGAGCAGAATATTTTAGTATAACAACAAGCAAATTTAAAATTTACATTAACATCAAATATATTATATATATGTTGATTACCCTACCTCTTTGGCACTTTTTTTTCACTTGTAGTGTCTATGCTAAAAGTTTTTTTAAAGGGCATTTTAAAAATATGTAAATGTAGGGGCTGGGGTTTTGACTCAGTGGTAGAATGCTTACCTAGCATGTGTGAGGCACTGGGTTTGATTCTCATAAATAAATTAATAAAAGGTCCATCAACAGCTAAAAACAATTTTTTAAATGTGTAAATGTAATAATTATTAATTACTAAGCATTGATTATAGAAAAACATTAAATGAAGAAAATAATCTTATCACCTAGAGATAAAACCAGCATTTCAGTTTTTTTTGTTTTCTTTTTAATGAAAATGCATGGCTGCATCTTAAAATGAAAGTGGGGTATTCTGCATATTCTTTGAGCCCTTTCCCTTCTCCTACTTAATATAATGTTTTTTAACACCTATGTTATAATAAATATGAATCTATGTTATTGGTTTAATGACTGCATGATAATCTAGTGTGTGATTATAATAAAACCTAGCTAATCCTTTACTAGTACAGAAACTCATGCTGTTTCTAATCTTTTGTTCTTATAAATTTACCTTTGGTTAACATTATACAGATACATATGTGAAGTTATTTATTCCGTCAAAATAAATTTCTAGAAATGGAATTTAGTCAAAGAACATGCAAATTTAAAAATCTGCCCATCACCAAAACTGCCCATTGCAAAATCTGTACTATTTTTACATTCAAACCTACAATATATGAGAATACCCATTGCCATATCACTGTCAATATTGGGTGTGATCAAGAAATATTCATTTTTCTTTCTTTCTTTCTCTTTTTTTTTTTAAAGAGAGAGAGAGAGAGAGAGAATTTTTTTTAATATTTATTTTTCAGTTCTTGGCGGACACAACATCTTTGTTTGTATGTGGTGCTGAGGATCAAACCCAGGCCGCACGCATGCCAGGCGAGCGCGCTACCGCTTGAGCCACATCCCCATCCCAATGAGTGGTACATTTTTTCCCACCCCAGCCCCTCTTCCTTATTCTTAGGACAGGTTTTCTGTATTGCCCAGGCTTGTCTCAAATCCAAGTGCAAGTCTCTTGCTTTAAACTACAAAGCACTGGAACTACAGACACATGCCATCATACCCTGCTTAAGAAATTTATATTTTTGGTTTTTGTGCTGGGGAACAAATCCAGGGTCTCCTACATGCCACACAAGTGCTCTACCACATCCCAACCTCTAAAATTTTAATTTTTTATTTTGGTGGGGGGAGGTTATCAGGGATTGAACTCGGGGGCATTTGACTACTAAGCCACATCCCCAGCCTTATTTTTTATTTTATTTAGAGACAGGGTCTCACTCACTGAGTTGCTTAGTGCCTTGCTTTTGCTGAGGCTGGCTATGAACTCCCAATCCTCCTGTCTCAGCCTCCTGAGCCACTGGGATTACAGAAATGTGCCACACTGAAATTTTAATTTGTAAATGAATATTTTTCTAATCATCATGCTCGAATCTTTGCTCTTATTTATGTATTTATTTATTTGGTTAGTTTTTTAAGTATTGGGGATTGAACCTGGGGGTACTCTACCACTGACCTATATCCCCAACCCTTTTTATGTTTTGTTATGAGACAGGGTCTCATTAAGTGGCCAAAGCTGGCCTTGAACTTGTAATCCTCCTACCTCAGCCTTCTGAGGCTCTAGATTGCAAGTATCACCATGTAAAACTGCTCTTTATTTTAGGCTTCAACATTTAAAAGTAAAAACAGACCCCATTTCACCTTTTCTTCCCTATAACATCAATTTTCTTGCTTTCAGGAAAAATGTGTACAGAAGAAAAATCTAAATGTTTCAGGAATTGAGATCAGACATAGCTCTATAAATTTCTCCCCCAACTTTTTTTTTTTTTTTGGTGCTAGGAACTGAACCTAGAGTTTTGTACATGTTAAGTTCATGTTCTCCTTATCACTTATATCCCCAGCCCTATTTTTCTTAATTAAAAGCTTCATGAACCAGGGGTGGTGAGCACATCCAGCATATTGGGATGTGCTCCAAGTTTGAGGCCAGCCTCAGCAACTTAGGGAAGCCTTAAGTATCTTAGTGAGATTCTGCCTCAAAATAAAAAATAAAAGGGCTAAAATGTAGTTCAGTGGTAAAGCACCTGGGTTCAATCACTGGTAGCCCCCAAAAAAGAAAGCTTCATGACCAAAAATTATGTTGTATGCAAATATGTATATCACAATTCAATTCAATTCTATATATTACTATAATGCACCAATTTAAAAAATAAAAAATAGGCCTGACACCATGGCACACACCTGTAATCCCAGCAGCTAGGGAGGCTGAGGCAGGAAGATCCTTAGTTCAAAGCGAGCCTCAGCAACTTAGTAAGGCCCTAAGCAACTCAGTGAGACCCTGTCTCTAAATAAAATATAAAAAAAGGGCTAGGGATATGGCTCAGTGGTTAAGCACCCATGGGTTGAATCCTGATTACCAAAAAATAAAATAAAATGAATTAATTTAAAAATAAATAAATAAAAAATAGAAGGAAGACCAACAGAGGAGAAGAAGGGGGTCATGGGAGGGAGAATGGGGAAAGAGGAAATACCTGGGATTGAAATAGAGCAAACCATGTTATATGCTTTTATGAATATGTCAAAATGCATCCCACTATTATGTATGTGCACACACACAAAAGCATACCATATTATTACCTATTTGAATAGAAATAGTAGTACAATAACAACTAGTATTACTAGTATAACAATAACTAGTATCTAGTTTTTTATTATAAGTCATGTACTGTTATAAATGCTTAAAATCAAGTCACTTAATTTACATTTAATATTTACAGTAATTTGTTCAAAATTCTACTCCTCAAAGTTCAGACTTTAGAGGTGGGGGTTATGGCTCAGCGGTAGATCGTTCACCTCACACATGCAAGGCCCTGGGTTCGACCCTCAGCACCACATATAAATAAATAAAATAAAGTTATTGTGTCCAACTACAACTATAAAAAATAAATATTAAAAAAAATTCAGACTATAAGAAATGGCTGGGCACGGTGGCACATTCCTATAACACAGCAACTCAAAAGGCTGTGGCAAGAGGATATCAAATTAGAGGCCAGTCTCAGTCACTTGGCAAGACCTTGTCGCAAAATAAAAAATAAGAAGGGTTGGGATGTCACTCAGTGGTAAAGCATTCCAGGTTCAATTCCTAGTACCAAAACAAAACAGAAAATGTGTAAATGAAGCCAGGAAAAGTGCTACATGCTTATAATCCCAGTTACTTTGGAGGTAGAGGCAGGACAACAAGTTCAAAGCTAGCACAAACAATTTAACAAGAAAGATCCTGTTTCAAATTAAAAAGGGCTGGGATTTGGGGCTGGGATTGTGGCTCAGCGGTAGAGTACTGGCCTCGCAAATGCAAGGCCCTGGATTCAATCCTCAGCACCACATAAAAATAAATAATAAATAAATGTATTGTGTCCAACTATAACTAAAAAATAAATATTTAAAAACAAAAGGCCGGGGCTGGGATGTTGCTCAGTGGTACAGCACTTGCCTAGTGTGAGTGAGGCCCTAGGTTCAAGGTGTGGGGGGAGGGTCAGATAAATGAGTGGACTGATTTAAGGATTAGATAGAAACATGGTCAAAAACAGGCAGCCAGCTGGACCTGGTGGCACATGCCTATAATACCAGCTATTTGGGATGCTGAGTCAGAAGGATAGCAAGTTTGAGACCAACCTGGGTAACTTAGCAAGACCCTATCTCAGATAAAACTAAAAAGGGCTGGGGACGTAGATCAGTGGTAGAGCATCCCTAGATTAAATCACCAGTAAATAAAAAACAAACCAACTAACAAAAGATCAAATGACCTTAAAATTCTGATGCCTCAGTAACTTCCATTTAATAATTTCACAAATGACAAACGCAATTTTTGTTAACACTCTACAAGCCAGGAGCAGTGGCTCATGCTTGTAATCCCAAGAAGGCTGAGACAAGAGAATCAATCACGAGTTCAAAGCCAGCCTCAAAAAAAACAAGGCGCTAAACAACTCAGTGAGACCCTGTTTTGAAATAAAATAGAAAATAGGGCTCGGGATATGGTTCGGTGGTGGAGTGCCCCTGAGTTCAATCCCCAGTACCAAAAAAATAAAGAAAGAAACATTCTACAAAGTTAGAATCGCATTATATTTACAGATAACAGTAACAGGGCTGGGGATATGGCTCAAGTAGTAGCGCACTCGCCTGGCATGCGTGAGGCACTGGGTTCAATCCTCAGCACCATATAAAAATAAATAAAGATATTGTGTCCACCTAAAGCTAAAAAATAAATATTTAAAAAAAAAACATTAAAAAACTTCCTACCTTCAGCTTTTTGTAGGATTTTCATTGCTTGGTTCAGCTGGCCTTGTCCTATCAGTGCACATGCAGCATTGTAGCACAGTTCATGTGTGCCTTCTTGGAGGCCCAAGTTCTCCTGTTGTGGAGTAAAATACCATTCAAACATTGGACATGAATGCTATTTCATGGCTATATGGGTACACAAGGGTACTCACTGGAACCACTTTTTCCCAATTGCTTTGAGCTGCAACCACTGCTGAAAGGTTTGTTTTCCTCTCTTCATCATAGTCATCTTGGGAGTTTCGGACAAGATCTCTATACACAGCTAAGCATTCATCATAACGTTCTAAACGGTATAGCTAAAGGAAAAAAAAAAAAAGTGAAAATACTAGAGGAGACTAATATAACATTATATCTTTAACAACACAGTAATGCTTTCTGGAACCATTAAGTAGGAAACTTAATTCATCATAATAAGGCAATCAATCATCTCTTCTATAATTTGTACATAAGTTTTATATGCTGTAATACTTTCAAAAAGCTACTAGTAATTAATCTTTTCTAAAATTAGAAAATTTAGAAAAGTACCTATTTACCTTTCTTTTTGAAATTAGTTAAGGGCTGATATGGGTTGTGAAAGAAAATCTTTCTATAGAAGGCTATCCTGTTACCTTAATCAGAACAATGGAAAAATTTTTTCCCAATACAAACTGATTACTAAGTCCCAGTAAACAAAATAAAATTTAACAAAAAAAACTTAGTATTTCCTAGGAATTCACTATGTACAATCTTCATTTTCTATTTCTCAGAAACCAATTATTGTACAGTTGTCTCAAGTACCTACAACATAATTCCTGCTTTTTTTCATTCAAGTTCTTTTTTTCTTTTTTCTTCCACTATTTGTGATCAAATTCAGGGCCTCACACATAGGGGACAGCACTCTATCACTGAGCTACATCCCTAACTTTCTGTGACACAGATTCTCACCAAGTTGCCCAGACTGGCCTCAAATTTCCAATCCTGCTTCAGCCTCCTGAGCAGTTACACCTGACTCTGCACTCAGTTCAAGTTTTCCTTAAAGGACAGTAATAAATGTCACTCTGGGTCAATCAGTCCACTATGTGTAACAGTGATTGGTGCCCTTCATCTACCTCTGGAATTTATCACAAATTTATTCAGTTTATAAATACATTTATGTCCTCTCATCATGAATAGCCCTATTTTAAGACTTAATATTAATGTTTCAAAATTCTTCTGGTATAAATATTTTTATTAATAAAATATATTTTAATGGTGGCAGATGTAATCACCCAAATTCTTATCCATCAGAATTTTCTTTTCAGAATAAAATTCCAATTAAATACTTGAAATAAATACTGTTTCAAATCTGTGTAAGTATATAAGCTCACTGGCCTTCATTTTTCTAAGAAGTTCAATTTTCACAAAATAGCTCTTTTATTTTTCTTAATTTTCTAACTACCCTGGGAGAGTCCTTTGTTCATTGAACACTATATATACAACTGTTCAAACAAAGATCAAGAAGAGGGAATATATTCAAACCTCAAGAACTGGTTTGGTGGCCAGTTTTGTGGAGCATCAGGATGGGCTGGGTTTCCTCATCCCTGCTCCATGCTACAGGTAGTCATGCTCACCCAGAATGATTGTCAACAGGTGTTTTAAAGCAGTATTTACCACTTGTCCATAAAGTTCCTTTAATTTGTCTGTCTGTTGGTTGGCACTTTCTATTGTCTTCAAGGCATTCTCAATTCTGTTCAGCCTGTACTCACAATATGCCTTCTCAAAGGAGAGAGAGTTACTGAAGGAAAAAAAAAAAATCTGATTATTGCCTAACAATAAAAAGCACTCACTATATGCCAGACACTGCTCTAAACACATGATATGTATTAATTTATTTAATTCCAACAACAAAAGATAAGGAAATTTAAAAGTTAGTGACCTGTCCAAAAAATCATAGGCTAAGTAAAAGAAAATATTACATCCATTTCCCCAGCCTCTTTTTTTCCCCCCCCCCGATATTAACAGTTTTACTGGTCTTCTGAAACTAACAATTAAGAAGCTAACCATGAACCAAATAAACAATCAAATGTCTTAGACACAAAGAAAATCATTAATTTTAATGGGATATTTAAGAAGTTTCTCAAATATATTACTAAAATAAGCCATATGATGTTTCTTTTAAATTGTTCAAGAAGAAAATTATTAGCAAAGAAAAAATAACCAGAAGTTAAAAGAACATAGTATTTATAATCAAACAATTGATAATTGATACAACTAGGAAAGCAGCATTACACATACAGACTTAAAAATTCATTTTGGGGCTGGGATTGTGGCTCAGAGGTAGAGCCCTTGCCTAGCACATGTGAGGCACTGGGTTCAATTCTCAGCACCACATAAAAATAAAGGTATTGTATACATCTACAACTAAAAAAAAAAAAAAATTAAACTCACTTTTAAATTTCAAACATAACCCCTAGAGAAAAAGTACTATTTATCAAAGCAAATGGCAATATCTTTTATTTACTTACCTAATAAACTTCTTGGAAAATTTCTCTATCTCCCCAAATTGCCAGTATTCAAAATTCTGAATTTAGGATAAACATGTTTAACAGTAGAAAACTGTACCCTTTTTTTTTTTTTTAATTTTTTAATATTTACTTTTTAGTTTTCGGCGGACACATCTTTGTATGTGGTGCTGAGGATCGAACCCAGGCCGCACGCATGCCAGGCGAGCGCACTACTGCTTGAGCCACATCCCCAGCCCACCCTTTTTCTTTCTTTCTTTTTTTTTTTATTCTGTGTGTGGTGTTGATTAAACCCAGGGCCTTGTGCATGTGAGGCAAGCACTCTACCAATTGAGCTATACCCCACACCCTCTTTTTAATAAAGTGTTAAATTTAGTTTTTAATCTGCAATACATAAGAGGTTTTACTTCTACTGCTATACAGATTGAACCTATTCCTTCTTATCCCCTCCAAGTGATTATTATTATTGTTTCTCCTTCTAGTATTTGTTTTCACAAATACAAAAGAAGTATAAATAAATTTTGATTCTCTTCCTCCTATAAAAGGAGGTGTACTATATTCAGTTCTGTATCTCAGAAACCACTGTCCCATTAATGAATAAATATGCTACAACTTAATTTCAATACATACTTCTTTTGAGGGCTAGGCAAGACTATAAAGAAAAGTCAAATTACAGTAACAATTCATAATATAAATTAACATTTTGTAAAACAATAAATGAAAAAAAGAAAAAGATTACCCAAAAAACCCAAAACAGGGGCTGGGGTTGTCGCTCAGTGGTTGAGCGCTTGCCTTGCATGCATGAGGAACTGGGTTCGATCCTCAGCACCACATAAAATAAATAAATGAATAAATAAAACAAAGATATTTTTTTAAAAAAAACAGCAACAAATGAAACAAACAAAAAAAACCCACCCCTACTACATAGTCTAAAAACTATTAAGAACTACGATACTAAAAGATCTTAACCTAAAAACATACTTAACTAAATAATTTTCAATGAAGTTAGGCACAGAGGTCTGGCTAAGACTGCCACACCATCCTAACAACCTCTACTAGCTCTGATGCTTATTAACTCTACACTTAAACATGCTTACCCTACATGTTTCTTATTGAGATTAAAGCTCTAATACAAGTGTTTTTAATAACTATACAACTAACTGCACCACTTACTTGGCTAACACTTTGGTGTGAGTATTGATGACATTCAAGGCTTCTTTGAAACTTCCATTCTGGATAAGGCAGACCACTTTACAGTGCAAAGCAGTTACATCATCCTTGTTGATCTGAAGTACTGGAGGACAATTTAAAGAAAGTCATTGGTGGTGGTGGGGGGGGTGTAACCAGGGATTAAACCCTAGAGCACTTAACCCTTGAGCAACATCCCCAGCCCTTTTTATTATGAGACAGGGTCTAAGTTGTGTAGGCCCTTGATAAGCTGTTGAGGCTGGCTTTGAACTTGTGATCCTCCTGCCTTAGCTTCCTGAGCCACTGGAACTATAGGTGTGCATCACCACACCTGGCCAGAAAGTCATTTTTAAATCTATTCCCTTTGGGCTGGGGCTGAGGCTGTAGCTCAGTGGTAGAGCACCTGCCTCACATGTGTGAGGCACTGGGTTCAATCCTCAGCATCACATAGAAGTAAATAAAGATACTGTATGTTAAAAAAAGAAAAAAATCCATTCCCTTTTCACACTTTTACCAAGTTTTCTGATTCCTGCCTCAAAGATGAGGTATTTCCAATTTTATTGTAATGGAAATGATGTTAAAACAGTTAAAAAAAAAAAAGTGATTGTCATCTGTAACTTAAGTGACAAAAAGAAGTTATGGAGGGTTGGGGATGCAGGCTCAGTGGCGGAGCACTTGCCTAGCATGTGTAAGATACTGGATTCGATCCTTAGCACCACATATAAATAAATAAAATAAAGGCACTCTGTACATCTACAACTACAAAAAATTTAAGAAAGAGAAGAAGTTATCAATCAGACTTAATTATTGAGAAAGATATTCATGAGGCATGTGCCAAAAAAGTACAGTAAAATAAAGCAGCAAGAAGGAAGCTATTTCTACAGTTTCTTCGTCTTGGGACCCATGCTACATCCTATATATTTCATTACTTCACAGGGAAAGAATAATTTCATGTAGAATTAGGTATAGTGCAAGCTCGCCCAAGGTTTTTTTTTTTTTTTTTGTACCAGAGATTGAACCCAGGGGCCATTAACCACTAAGCCACATCCCCAGTGTTTATTTTTTATTTTGATATATGGTCTCACTAAGTTGCTCAGGGCCTGGCTAAGTTGGGGCTGGTTTTGAACTTTTTGATCCTCCTGCCTCAGCCTCCTGAGCTGCTGGCATTAGGGGCATGAGTCACCGTACCAGCATCCCTAGATGTCTTAGAGTCTTGGGAAAATAATTTAATAACCAAATCGGTTTTTCTGATATACAGAATGAGCATGAGAACATAACTTATATTACAAGGTTATCAAGAACATGAAATGAGCCAGGTGTGATGCTCATGCCTGTAACTCCAGTGACTTTGGAGGCTGAGGCAGAAGAATGGCAAGTTTGAGGCCAGTCTCAACAACTTAGGAAGACCCTATCTCAAAATAAAAAAATAAGAGGCTGAGGCAGGAGATTGTGAGTTCAAAGCTACCCTCACCAATGGCAAGGTGAGACCCTGTCTCTAAACAAAATACAAAATAGGCCTGGGAATGTGACTCAGTGGTAAAGAACCCCTAGGTCCAATCCCCAATACAAACAAACAAACCTCACAAAATGAGAATAGTGTTTACTCTCATAATTGCCTGTCATTCCTGGGCAACTAGGAGTTCAATTTTCAATCTAAGATCCAAGGAATTTCTAGCAGTTAATATATTCCTCCAAACAAACTGTCAGCCTTTGCTGATGAAATAATTTTTGCAGAATAACTTACTACCCTGCCATTAAGTGTAGAGTGTTAGTCGTGAACCTAGTCAAAGGTTAAGTTTAGGAATCAAATAATAATCAAATAAAAAATATATATATCAGTAGATATTTTTCCCAATGTCGGAAATCACCAAAAGTGCACTGTGAGCACTCATCACTACTTTTCACACCAACTCAGCAATAGGTTGTGGAAAATTATTTATACAGCCTTGTATGATACCACCACTCCTTTTATGTTACTACTGCTCTACAAAGCTAAACTGTTTAAATAACTACATTTCTAAATCTAACATATACAGGGTGCACCTTCAGTAGAAAAGAAAGACTGAAAACATTAAAATATACTTTCAATACTATACTGTAGTTATGTAGTAAAGAATTAAATTTAATGAGTCGCTCACAATGAAGGCTGTAAAAATTTGAAGTGATCACTTAAGTGGGGGTAGGGAGGTGGGGGTGGGAACAGGCCAAACTTTTCTTCCGACATTATTTCAAACGTTGGTACTTTCGCATACCCATTTTCTGGTTAAATGGCATTGGTGAGATTCTATGTGGGAATGACGGGCCTGACCTGAAGACCAGCCCTTCTCAGGTCGAATTCGTACAGCTTCCACCTTGTCAGCGCCAGCATGTCAATTACGTGTCCCAAGCAGCTTCCTTCCTCCGCCCAGGCCCAAGAGATCAAGCACCCTGAACAACACTTGATCCCTCAATTCAAGAGGAAAAGCCAAAGGAAAGGTGGCGTGTTTTCGAAATAAGGCAACAGAGGACTCAATAAGAAAACAGTTCGAAAGAGGCTCCAGGACCCGCGGTCTCTTTAAATCCCTCTCTTGCGTCCCGCGGGGTGGGTAGAGAGAAGTACACGTGGCTCTAAGCAACTGAGGACCCCCCCAGTTGCCCGGTTGGCGCCGAGAGGCTGCGATCCGCACCCTCCAGGCGCTGGGTCAATGTCAGGAGAACGCAAGGGTCTCCCGCTGCGCGCGTCTACCCGGAGGTGGTCGCGCGCGCCGGAAACAGGTGGCATCCTCCCGCCGGCTCAGGCCCGCCCCAGCCTCCGCCCCACACTTACTCTTGTTGACGGTCTTGAGAGCGCGCGTGAAGTCGCCGTTCTGACCGTAACGGTTCACTTCACTCCACAGCGCAGGCACTGAAACCCCCCCGCTGCCGCCGCTCGCCATCTTGGAGGAGACGGGGGGAAGGGCGGGGCGACCTCTGCCCCGGAAGAGGATCCCCCAGTCGGCCGCGCAGAGGGGAAGTTGGTGGTTGCTAAGCGGCGCAAAGTGAGGAATGTTGCTCCCCTTGCGTTAGCGTCGAAACCGTAATCTTCCAGTCTCGTGGCAGAAATTTCGCATGCATACGGTCGATATACCTTACCCCAAAGTGGTCTTGAGTGAGGAAGTGCAGGAGCCAGGAGGGGGTTTCGAAGGGGTTTACCAAATAGTTTCAGTTTCAGCGTGCATTTATAGGGCGACCGACGTGGGCCTAGTGTGGCAGGGGTGATGGTTGGCCAGAAATAAGTCTGCAAGGTGGTAAATAATAGAAACATTTGATTGAATGGCCTACTCTGCAGACATTTGTCCTGTCCGTCCTTCACAACTCCTCTCACTCTCTTCCTCCAACCACCTAGCTAACTCCTTTTTGTCCTAACGAATCTAGGTTAAAATTGCTTCTTTGAGGAAATTTTGGGCTTGCAGACTGGGCAACCTTGTGGCTGCATTCTCTAAAGCTTTGTGTGCGGTGCAGATTAAACTTGCAAGCTACTAGACAAGCGCTCCACCGTTGAGCTACACCCTCTGCTCAAGGCTCCACCTGCAGCACTGATCATTCTTTAAGGACTCTGAGAGGTAGAGACCATATTTACTTTGCTTATACTACTGTATGCGTAGGATCTGACACCACTCCGTACTTTTTGTGAGTACCTTATTTGGTTGGTACTCAGCTTTTATTTATTTATTTTGTACCAGAGATTGAACCCAGGGGGCTTAACCACTGAGCCACATCCTCTGCCCTTTTTATATTGAGACAGGGTCTCCCTAAGTTGCTTAGGACTTCACTAAGTTACTGAGGCCCTCTTTGAACGTATGATCCTGCTGCTTTAGCCTTCTGCTGGGATTACAGGCGAGCGCCACCACACCCAGCATCAATTTTTAAATTTAATGAGATTTGCTTTATCTTTCTTACTTAATCTGTGAATTTGTTAAGGGCAAGTATGGACAGCAACTGACTACGCTGTATGATGTCTGCCACATTTCATGTAAAAACCATGAGAAGAGTTTGGGACTTTCACTGACTCTGGAATTATCATAGGTTTCAAGCCAATTGTGCCTAGATATCAAGAATATTATGCCAGATGATATTTGGTATACTCAAAATTGTGTGTTAGTTTTTCAGAGAAAATGTAAGTTACGCTGTATTCTCCAAAGGTGTTTATGCCCCCCCTCATAAGTCACTGTTTAGTAGTGCTTTTATAACTTACTGACTTTATATAAGAATTGGCAGTATAAGTCTGATCTGATTCATCTTGTAGATTCTACAAATGGCTGAAAAGTCCTAGATTTCTTTTTTTCTTTAATATTTATTTTCTAGTTTTTGGCGGACACAACATCTTTGTTTGTATGTGGTGCTGAGGATCGAACCCGGGGCCGCACACATGCCAGGCCAGCGCGCTTCCCTTGAGCCACATCCCCAGCCCCTGGATTTCTATTTCTTCTTATTTTAATGGGAGTTTTGTGGCAAACAGGATACATATATGTAGGTTTAATCTGCTATTTTTTTAGACAGTCTTCCAAACCAGAGTGATCAAATACATGATTTTATGTCTTACATTGTAGAGGATGGGAAGTCCAAGCTAAAAATACCAAGAGATTTGGTGTCTGATAAGGCTGCTAAGGCTCCTTCTGTTGGGTGCAAAATTGATCTTATCTAGTTGTGTCCTCATGTGGTAGAAAGGAATTAATCTTTTAGTATATATCTGATTCCACTCTCCTATCTTCTTGATAAACTCCTAACTATGAAGCCCAACATGTGAGGTCCATTGTGATCGGGCTTACCACGTCTCCAATCCACATAGGTCTTTTGTTACTGTTAGTCAGCTTTCCATCATGGTGACAAAACACCTGAAATAATCAACTTACAAAGAATAAGCATTTATTTTGGCTTTTGGTTGTCTGTTGCTTTTGGGCCTGTGGCAAGGCGTTACTTCATGGTGTAGAGTGTGTGATGGAACAAAGTTGCTCACCTCATGGTAGCTGGAAGGAGAGGAAGAGAGAGAAAGAGAAAACCAGGGTCCCAACATCTTCTTCAAGGACATGCCCCAGTGACCTTACTTCCTTCCATGAACACCTCCAGAAGGTTTTACCACCTCCCAGTAGTTGGCTGGTAGCCAAGCCTTTATTAGGAGGACATCCAAGATCCAAACTGGGTATGCACTTGGTACCGGCTTATATGCTATACTCCTCTAGTATTAGGTTATGTGTTGGTCCATGTTCCATACCTCTGGGAATTTACACTTTATTTACTGGAGTATTTCACTGCCTTTTGTATATGCAACTGGTATGCATTACTTTAGTTGTTTAGGTATACAACTAACAATAAAGAAGACAACCCAGCTGGGTGTGGTGGATCCTAGCTGTAATCTCAGTGGCGAGGGAGGCTGAGGTAGGAGAGTCATGAGTTCAAAGCCAGCCTCAGGAAAAGTGAGGTGTTAAGCAATTCAGTGAGACCCTGTCTCTAAATACAATTCAAAATTGGGCTGGGGATGTGGCTCAGTGGTTGAATACCCCTGAGTTCAATCCCCAGTAACCACCTTCCCCCCAAAAAAGAACACAACCTGCTATACTGAGGGAACATATTTTCCATTTGGGAGACATAGTAAATAAACAAATATATACTGTACTTGGCGGGGGGTACTAAGTTCTATGAAGAAAATGAAGGAAAAGCAAGAGAGAGTGGAAGTAGATTGTGAGGAATGAAGAGGCCCTCTTTTTCATTAACAGTGTATCTTTTTTCTTTACCACTCTAACAGTCCCTCTTCCTTTGTGTATTCATAGTCCCCTATCCTTATTCCATGTTGAGTAATTAACAGAATGTTTTGAAATTATCTGTCCCTGGAAGACTCTGGGACTTACTGTGGGCAGAAATCAGATCTTGTTCAACACTGCTTTTCCTGTGCATGTTATAGGGTTGAGGCTCTCCACAGAAACAGACATGGGAGATGTTTAGAAATACTTTAATTATGAGGGATTGGCTCAGCAATTATGGAGGCTGAGAAGTCATATAATCTGCCCTCTGTCTGCATACTGGAGACACAGGAAAGCCAATATTTAAGTTTTCCACCTGCAATAAAAATTCCCCTTCCTCCTGGGCCCTCAGTAGCTTGGACTATTCCTGTCCACATTGATGAGAGCAATTGTTTTCTTAACTACTCTACTTATTCAATTGTTAATCCCTTCCTGAAACATCTTCAGGGACATACCAGAAATGTTTTATCAGCTACCTAAACCCCAGATCCAGCCCTTTTTATTTATGAGACAGCGTCTCAGTAAATTATTTAGGACCTCACTAAATTGCTGAGGTTGGCTTTGAACTGGTGATCTTCCTGAGTTGCTGAGATTACAGGTGTATGCCACCACACTGTTTTATGATTTAAAAAAGCTTTCATGCACAGTATCTGATGTTATCATCTCACCAATTCTGCAAAGCAAGCTGAAGAGATATTCAGTTCCAACTTACAAAAAAGAGTAATGTGCTCAAAAATATTTTAATTTTCATTATCATAATGTGAGACTAACTCCAAGTAGTTGAGATATGGGAGACTTGAGTACAAAAACACTATTAAAAGTATTTTCATGGCTTTCTATGGAGTGCTGGTCTAAAATGGCATAGTTTATGGATGCTCCATGACACATACTGTACATACTGTGCTTCTTTCATATTTTCAGAAACTAAATCAGCTGTTGAGAATATTGAAGTAAGGCTAATTTTCAGTGTGAATTAATTCTACTCATATTAGCTTTTACACATACTGCCAAATAGATTTTATGTGCCAGGATATACTTTATATATATTAACTTATCTAATTCTCATATCCATTGTAGTTGAGTTTCAAAAGGCATTAAAGCAAAAACAGGGCTAGGGCTGTAGCTCAGTGGTAGAGCACTTGCCTCACCACATTAAAACATAAATAAATTAAAATAAAGATTTCTCTCTCCCCTTCAAAATACTTTATTTAAAAAAAAGGAAAAACAATTCTAAGCATGCTTTTATTATAAAAGCTTAAAAACTACATTCATTGAACAATTTTTCTTCCTTTATTTATATTCACCTACAAGCCACAGAAATTATACAACATCCAGAGATGACAAAAAGTGACTTTTTACAAAACAATAGAAAATTTTTCAGACAAATATTTACTCTAGACTGATGAACTATACTATTGAGAATATAAGCATTCTACTATGAAAGTAATGGTAAAATTGATGACCACTCATAATGGTCCCATCCACCAGTCTAAAATCTATGCTTAAAACCTTTCATGTATTGCAAAAATTGTGTTGTGTGGAGTCTTTGCTGTAGAAAAGCAGAAGAATTGAAATAGTAATCAATTCAGAATCCAGGAAACCAAAGTATAAATACGTGTTGTCTGTTTTAAAATTAACATAAAATAGAAAACTATAATTCATCTCTAGCAGTTGGCTAGAGCATAACAGCATTAGAGAAACAAAGTGTAAAATGTTTTCTCATTTCCTGGAGCTTGAAATCCAAAGATAAAGTACTACTTGTTGCCACTGAGGATTATACAGTATATAGAGACTGAAGTCTAGTAACTAATAGATTTAACTGGTAAAAATAAAGATCCTTGGGCTGGGGCTGTGACTCAGAAGTAAAGTGCTTACCTGGCAAGCGTGAGACCCAAGACTAGGTAACCCCACAGGGATCCAGTGAAATGAATAATAGTTTGGGTATGTTGTCCCCCCAAGCTCCTGTATTAATGCAGGAATATTCAAAGATGCAGTGATTAGATGAGACCTATGCTGGGAGTGGTGGCAGACACCTGTAATCCCAGTGTCTTGGGAGGCCGAGACAGGATTTAAAGTTCAAAGCTAGCCTCAGCAATTTAGCAACCCTGTGTCAATATTAAAAATAAGAATTGGGGATGTGGCTCTGCCGCAGTCTGGCTGGGCACAATTCAGGAGCCACTTGTCAAAAGAAACTAACTTTATTTTTAGAACCACACATGCCAAACAAAACAGCTCCTCAGGAAAAAACCCTCAGAGCCCAACTGCCACCACCGGCTTCCCACAAGCCTCTCATCCCCACCCCAGCCTCTCCACCTCCCACAATCCTCCTGCTCTTGAGGCCGATTGGCTGGGTCGCATGGGCAGAGCCAAAGGAGTCCCCCAATGAGCAGCTCCGTGGTCTGAAAGGGCAGGGAAACAGCCCAATGAGCATCACCGCAGAGGAGCCAATCAGCTAGATGTTGCTGGGGCCGCTGTGAGCCAGTCATCAGCTGGCAGTCTGAAAGGCGGGGAAACAGCCCAATGAACATCACCGCAGAGGAGCCAATCAGCTAGATGTTGCTAGGGCCGCTGTGAGCTAATCATCAGCCGGCAGCTGGAAGTTTGCTGGCAGCTAGAAGTTTGCTGGGGCCCCTTCGGCTGTGGCTCTCAACATCTCCTCCTCTCTGTTTAAACAACAAGCATGTGGCTTAGGGACCCTGCCTGCCTTAGGTTGTCCAATACTACATATGATCCTTACCCGTCATCAGATGAGCTGACCTCAGGGCGTCAGCCTCCTGTCTTAGGTTGGTACCATTGTAATTGGATCTTACCCGTCATTGACTACTGGTCCAGTATACAGCCACACCTGTGCAGAGGTGAGGGGGGGTGAGGTTCTTTGCCTCACCTCTGTTGGCTCCCAAATTTTAGCTGAAGGATCATGGCAAGCAGAAGGGAGGAAGATACACCAAGCCAATTGACGGCTCCTTTTGGGAAAATTGTACCACCGATGACATCATTAGCAAAAATACCCCAACACTACCACAAGTCGCTGCACCAATAGATAGTTCACAATGCATACAGGTGAATTCACAATTCATACAAGTGATACATAGTCCAGGCAAGTTCTGCAAGCAGTTCAGTGATGGCTATTGCAGAAGCTGTAGATTGGTTTTATCTTTGTTTCCACCGGCACTGGGATGACGATAGGAATTCTGGCAATAATGGCTAAAGAAAAAATTATGTAACATTCCAGAAGGCACTAAAAGAAAACTATTGTCTTAACAATTTACATTATCTTGAAGAGAATTATTAAATATAATGAAAAGGAAAGGTGAAAGTAAACAAACAGATCTGTTAACCTCCTTTTTTGTTCACATATTAAAACAATCCTCAACAGTTGTTTACCCAATTTAAATTAAACCATTAAATCACGTGAATAAAAAAAAATTTGGATCCATTTTTTCATGACCACTCATCATATATGATATATGGACATACATACATTCAAACATATAATACAAAACACAAGTGTGCACACATAATATAATACAACACATAATAGTAAAGGCCTTATAACTTTTTACAGGTGAAATCTCCATTGCAATGTTTAAAAACTCTATAGTCAAAAAAAAAAAAATAGAACTGATCAGCAAAACATTAACCTAGGTCTGAGCTCAAAAAACAAAATAGAACTTCATGATATGGGAAAGGGCAATAATAAAATAGATATTGAAAAAAGCATCCTGGTTTTGTCGCAGATGTAAGGATAGCCAAATTGGAGTTTTGGATATCAGCTGTTATGGATTTGATCCAAATCATCTTCTTTTTGGTCTGTAGAAATCGCTTTAGTTAATCTCTCTGGAATCCAAATCGGCTGCTGTTCTCCCTGTGGAAACACACAAACAGACCCCCGACTCCAGACAATTACTGGGTCAGGACCTTTCCATTGTCCTGTTAGAATATCTTTCCAAAGTACCTTGGGCTTATGTACATTTTTTGGACACATATGCCTTTCTGCAGCACTAAGTCCTGATGAATCCAAATTTAAAAAGTTTAGAGTAAAAAGGGTTATTTTAAGTTTATCGTTGGGGAATATATATCCCTTCCCAATTCCCTCTTTTTGCTTTAATAAATACATTTTAATAGTTTGATGAGCTTTTTCAACTATGCCTTGTCCCTGTGGATTCTAAGGGATTCCTGTTATATGAGTAATGCCAAATGATGAGCAAATTTGTTTAAAAGAGGTAGAAGTATGACCAGGGGCATTATCTGTTTTTAACTGTTCTGGAACGCCCACAGTGGCAAAATTTTGTAAGCAATGAGCTATAACATCTTTAGTTTTTTCTCCAGTATGAAGGGAGCCCATTAAAAATCCAGAAGAAGTATCAACTGTAACATGCAAATATTTTAATTTTCCAAATTCTGGCAAGTGTATGACGTCCATCTGCCAAATATGGTTAGGTATCAATCCTCTAGGATTGATTCCAAGATTAACTTGTGGTAAAAATGTCACACAATTTTGACATTGTTTTATTATTTGTCTAGCTTGTTCCTTAGTTATTTTAAAGTATTAGCATTTTTGTAAAGTATTAGCATTGACATGGAACCTTTTAAGAAAATTTATAGCTTCTTCTAGTGTAGAGAAAATATGTATGTCATGTGTAGTTTTATCTGCTAAATCATTGCCCAAACTAAGGGCTCCAGGCAATCCTGTATGTGCCCTGATATGTCCTATAAAGAATGGATCTTTTCTGTCCCAGATTAGACTTTGTATAGTGGAAAACAAAGAGAAAACAGTAGAAGAAGGGGAAATCCTACCAGCATCTTCAAGGGATACTATAGCATTAACTATATACTGACTATCAGAAAATAAATTAAATACAGAATCTTTAAACATCACAAAAGCTTGTAATACTGCATTAAGCTCTACCTTTTGAGCTGATTGTTTGGGTACTAAAAATGTAAAAGTTTGATCAGGTGTAACTATTGCTGCTGTACCATTATTTGACCCATCAGTGAATATATTTGGAGCATTCATGATAGGTGTTTTTCTTGTCATTTTTGGAAAAATTACAGGATGTAATGACCAAAAAGACAATAAAGGATTAGATGGTAAGTGGTTATCAAATGAAACATTAGATTTGTACATGATTATTGCCCAAGTATTTAACTCATTAGCTAATTCATCAATTTGATTCATAGTATATGGAGTTGCCGCAGTCTGGCTGGGCACAATTCAGGAGCCACTTGTCAAAAGAAACTAACTTTATTTTTAGAACTACAAACGCCAAACAAAACAGCTCCTCAAGGAAAAAACCCTCAGAGCCCAACTGCCACCACTGGCTTCCAACAAGCCTCTCACTCCCACACCAGCCTCTCAACCTCCCACAATCCTCCTGCTCTTGAGGCCGATTGGCTGGGTTGCGTGGGCAGAGCCAAAAAAGTCCCCCAATGAGCAGGTCCGTGGAGGAGCCAATCAGCTAGATGTTGCTGGGGCCACTGTGAGCCAATCGTCAGCTGGCAGTCTGAAGGGCAGGGAAACAGCCCAATGAACATCACCGCAGAGGAGCCAATCAGCTAGATGTTGCTGGGGCCGCTGTGAGCCAATCATCAGCCGGCAGCTGGAAGTTTGCTGGCAGCTAGAAGTTTGCTGGGGCCCCTTTGGCTGTGGCTCTCAACATCTCCCCCTCTCTGTTTAAACAACAAGCATGTGGCTTAGGGATCGTGCCTGCTTTAGGTTGTCCAATACTACATATGGTCCTTACCCGTCTTCGGATGAGCTGACCTCAGGGCGTCAGCCTCCTGTCTTAGGTTGGTACCATTGTAATTGGATTTTACCCGTCATTGACTACTGGTCCAGTATACAGCCACATCTGTGGAGAGGTCTTTGTACCAGCGGGGGGGGGGGGGGTGAGGTTCTTTGCCTCACCTCTGTTGGCCCCCAAATTTTAGCTGAATGATCATGACAAGCAGAAAGGAGGAAGATACACCAAGCCAATTGACGGCTCTTGTTGGAAAAATTGTACCACATGATCATGACAAGCAGAAAGGAGGAAGATACACCAAGCCAATTGACGGCTCTTGTTGGAAAAATTGTACCACCGATGACATCATCAGCAAAAATACCTCAACACTACCACAAGTTGATGCACTAACAGATAGTTCACAATGCATACGAGTGAGTTCACAATGCATACAAGTGACACGTAGTCTAGGCAAGTTCTGCAAGCAGTTCAGTGATGGCTATTGCAGAAGCTGTAGATTAGTTTTATCTTTGTCTTCAGCGGCACAGGGATGAAGATAGGAATTCTGGCAATAATGGCTAAAGAAAAAATTACGTAACATTCCAGAAGGCACTAAAAGAAAACAATTTTCTTAACAATTTACATTGTCTTGAAGAGAATTATTAAATATAATGAAAAGGAAAGGTGAAAGTAAACAAACAGATCTGTTAACCTCCTTTTTTTTTTTTTACAAATTAAAACAATTCTTAGCAGTTATTTACCCAATTTAAATTAAAGTATTTAAATCACGTGAATAAAAAAAAATATTTGGATCCATTTTTTCATGACCACTCATCATATATGATATATGGACATATGTACATTCAAACATATAACACAAAACACAAGTGTGCACACATAATATAATAAATACAACACATAACATAATAATAAAGGCCTTATAACTTTTTACAGGTAAAATCTCTATTGCAATGTTTAAAAACTCTATATAGTCAAAATAAAATAGAACTGATCAGCAAAACATTAACCTAGGTCAGTATGAGCTCAAAAAAAACAAAATAGAACTTCATGATATGGGAAAGGGCAAATAATAAAATAGATAAATAATAATAAATAATAATAATATAAATAATAATAAATAATAAAATAGATATTGAAAAAAGCATCCTGGTTCTGTCGCAGATGTAAGGATAGCCAAATTGGAGTTTTGGATATCAGCTGTTATGAATTTGAGCTAAATCATCTTCTTTTTGGTCTGTAGAAATCGCTTTAGTTAATCTCTCTGGAATCCAAATCGGCTGCTGTTCTCCCTGTGGAAACACACAAACAGACCCCCGACTCCAGACAATCACTGGGTCAGAACCTTGGTTAATCTCCCTGGAATCCAAATCGGCTGTTGTTCTTCCTGTGGAAACACACAAACAGACCCCCGACTCCAGACAATGACTGAGTCAGGACCTTTCCATTGTCCTGTTAGAATATCTTTCCAAAGTACCTTGGGCTTATGTACATTTTTTGGATACATATGCCTTTCTGCAGCACTAAGTCCTGATGAATCCAAATTTAAAAAGTTTAGAGTAAAAAGGGTTATTTTAAGTTTATCTTTGGGGAATATATACCCCTTCCCAATTCCGTCTTTTTGCTTTAATAAGTACATTTTAATAGTTTGATGAGCTCTTTCAACTATGCCTTGTCCCTGTGGATTGTATGGGATTCCTGTTATATGAGTAATGCCAAATGATGAGCAAAATTGTTTAAAAGAAGTAGATGTATAACCAGGGGCATTATCTGTTTTTAACTGTTTTGGAATGCCCACAGTGGCAAAATTTTGTAAGCAATGAGCTATAACATCTTTAGTTTTTTCTCTGGCATGAAGGGAGCCCATCAAAAATCCAGAAGAAGTATCAACTGTAACATGCAAATATTTTAATTTTCCAAATTCTGGCAAGTGTGTGACGTCCATCTGCCAAATATGGTTAGGTATCAATCCTCTAGGATTGACTCCAAGATTAACTTGTGGTAAAAAGGTCACACAATTTTGACATTGTTTTATTATTTGTCTAGCTTGTTCCTTAGTTATTTTAAAATGCTTTTGTAAAGTATTAGCATTGACATGGAATCTTTTATGAAAATTTATAGCTTCTTCTAGTGTAGAGAAAATATGTATGTCATGTGTAGTTTTATCTGCTAAATCATTGCCCAAACTAAGGGCTCCAGGCAATCCTGTATGTGCCCTGATATGTCCTATAAAGAATGAATCTTTTCTGTCCCAGATTAAACTTTGTATAGTGGAAAATAAAGAGAAAACAGTAGAAGAAGGGGAAATCCTACCAGCATCTTCAAGGGATATTATAGCATTAACTATATACTGACTATCAGAAAATAAATTAAATACCGAATCTTTAAACATCATAAAAGTTTGTAATACGGCATTAAGCTCTACCTTTTGAGCTAATTGTTTGGGTACTAAAAATGTAAAAGTTTGATCAGGTGTAACTATTGCTGCTGTACCATTATTTGACCCATCAGTGAATATATTTGGAGCATTCATGATAAGTGTTTTTCTTGTCATTTTTGGAAAAATTACAGGATGCAATGACCAAAAAGACAATAAAGGATTAGATGGTAAGTGGTTATCAAATGAAACATTAGATTTGCACATGATTATTGCCCAAGTATTTAACTCATTAGTTAATTCATCAATTTGATTCATAGTATATGGAGTAATAATTTTATTGGGAGAAATTCCAAACACTCCCTTTGCTGCTTTTATTCTTTTGAGTATTAATTGTCCTACAGCCTCAGGATACCTAGTAAGAATAGTGTTAGGAGAATAAGATAAATGTATCCATAATAATGGACCTTCTTGCCAAAATACTCCTGTAGGAATATATTTTGTTGGTAGTACAATAAATAATAAAGGCAAACTTATATCAATTCTATCCAAATGAATATTTTCCATATATGTTTCAATGATTTTTAATGCCTTTCTTGCTTCAGGCGTTAACATTCGGGGTGAATTTGGATCTGATGGACCTTTTAGGATATCAAATAAGGGTCCCAATTCTCCTGTTGGAATACCTAGATAAGGCCTTATCCAATTTATGTCTCCTAATAACTTTTGAAAGTCATTAAGTGATTTGAGTTGATCTACTCGTATTTGAATTTTTGGTGGACGGACCATGGTTGAGGATAATAGAACTCCTAAATAATTAATTGGAAAATTTAATTGTACTTTATCTATTGCTATCTCTAGATTATAATTTTTAAATAAGTTTGTAAGTGTGGCATAACATTCTAGCAACGTGTTTTTAGCTTTGTGTGCTAATAATACATCATCCATATAATGAAATATTTGTAGTTCAGGATTTTGATTTCTAAGTGGCTGGATTACTTTGTTAACATAAATTTGACACATAATTGGGCTGTTAGCCATCCCTTGAGGGAGTACTTTCCATTCATATCTCTGATCAGGACCTTCATGATTTAGTGCAGGGATAGTAAATGCAAAACGTGGACTATCTTCAGGATGAATTGGAATTGAAAAAAAATAATCTTTAATATCTATAACTAAAACATACCAAGTTTTTGGCAAAGCAGACAATTGAGGAATCCCCGATTGAGCAGGTCCCATAATGACCATTTCATTATTAATGGCTCTTAAATCTTGAAGTAATCTCCATTTACCAGATTTCTTTTTTTTTATTTAAAAAGAGAGAGAGAGAGAGGAGAGAGAGAGAGAGAGAGAGAGAGAGAGAGAGAGAGAGAGAGAATTTTTAACATTTATTTCTTAGTTCTCGGCGGACACAACATCTTTGTTGGTATGTGGTGCGAGGATCGAACCCGGGCCGCACGCATGCCAGGCAAGCACCCTACCGCTTGAGCAACATCCCCGGCCCCTACCAGATTTCTTTTTGATGACAAAAATGGGAGTATTATGGGGAGATACAGAAGGTTGTATATGTCCTTCCGCTAATTGTTGTTTGGCCAGATCATGGGCTACTTGTATCTTTTCTTTAGTCAAGGGCCACTGAGGAACCCATACTGGTCTTTCTGATTTCCATGTAATTTTTATTGTCTCAGTTGCCCTTTGTGAAAATCCAACCCATGTCTGTCTGTTCCTTGATCTATTTGTATTGGTGCTGCTATACCTTGTTCTTGTTTTTCTAATCTTTTTCCTTTCCTAAAACCTTGTCTAGCCATAATAGTAGGTGCATTTTGATTGATATTATTTGTTAATGTCAAACCTAATTGATCTAAGACATCTCGTCCCCATAAATTTATGGGAAGATGATCCAATACATATGGCTGTATAGTTCCTTCACATCCTTCAGGATCCTTCCAATCTAATACCATTGCACTTCTATGGGGATTAGTCGCCACTCCTAGGCCTCAAAGCGTTTGAGTGGCTTGTTGTAATGGCCAATGTTTTGGCCATTCTTGATAAGAGATGATGCTAAGGTCTGCACCTGTATCCAGTAGCCCATTAAATTCATGTCCTTGAATATTTAGTTTAAGCATGGGGCGAGAATCTAAATTTAAAGAAAGCATAGCCCAATCTACACCTGTGGAGCCTAATCCCTTGGAACCTCTTTCTACAGCATGACTGGAAAATTTATCATGTAGACTTGGTATTATTAGTAACTGTGCTATTCTATCTCCTGGTGAAATTACTGATATACCCTTTGGAGAACTGGCTAAAATTTTTATTTCACTTTCATAATCGGGATCAATTACCCCAGGACTTATCATAAGTCCTTTTAGAGTAGAAGAGCTTTGTCCCAATAATAAGCCTACTGTTCCTTTGGGAAGAGGTCCTTTCACCCTTGTGGGAATGATTTGAACTCCCATCTCTGGAGTTAGTACTGATCTGGCGGAGGTGCAGATGTCCAACCCTGCGCTCCCTCTGGTTTGTCTGATGAGGGATCTGATGGACAATGTGTCCTGGGCACTACCCTGATGGTGTTGCTGAGTTCCTCCAGTGCTCCGTATATTTGTGGTTTTGGGCCCTGGAGCATTGGGCCCCCCGTCCATTTTTTGGCAATGGAGCCCGATGCCTTTCTCCACGATATCGTGGATAAACACTTGGTCCTTGTTCATTTTTTGATAATGGAGTACCCTCTATGGTGGTTTGAGAACGGCATTCATTAGCCCAATGTCTCCCTCTACGGCATCGTGGGCAAATACCCGGTATTCTACTCCTTTGATACCTAGTTTTGTTAAACCCTCCTCCTATGGAGCAATTCCTTTTAAAATGTCCTGTTTGTTGACAATTGTAGCATGTTCTTGGCCTGGCATATAAAGCCTGTTTTACTGCAGCTGCCATAATTTGCCCTTGTTCATTAATGTCTCTGGCATCTAAAGCCTGTTTTACTGTAACTGCCATGACTTGCTCTTGTTCATTAATGTCTCTACATAATTTAATATATGTGTTTAATCTTCTTGTTTCCATGGTCTAATGATATCTCTGCACCAACGATTTGCTTGGTCATAAGCCAGTTGTTTTATTAATGGCATTGCTTGTTCTGTATTCCCAAAAACTCTGGTAGCTGTTTGAATAAGCCTATCTACAAATTCAGCGTAAGGTTCATTAGCTCCTTGTATTACCTTAGATAATTGACCTTGTAAACCTCCATGTCCTTGTAAAGTCTTCCATGCCCTAATTGCCTCTACAGCAATTTGTGAGTATACGCCAGGATCATATGCAATTTGTTGCTGCTGATCCTCATAAGGTCCCTAAGCCACATGCTTGTTGTTTAAACAGAGAGGGGGAGATGTTGAGAGCCACAGCCAAAGGGGCCCCAGCAAACTTCCAGCTGCCGGCTCATGATTGGCTCACAGCGGCCCCAGCAACATCTAGCTGAATGGCTCCTCTGCTGTGATGTTCATTGGGCTGTTTCCCGGCCCTTTCAGACCATGGAGCTGCTCATTGGGGGACTTCTTTGGCTGAGACAGGATTTAAAGTTCAAAGCTAGCCTCAGCAATTTAGCAACCCTGTGTCAATATTAAAAATAAGAGTTGGGGATGTGGCTCAGTAACTAAGTGCCATGGGTTCAATTTTTGGTATTAGAGTTAGAAGTGTAAGCCAATTAGTCCATCTTAGTTTAGGTGTGGTATATAGATACCACAGGTATGATATTCCCAGAGGAGGTGGGTAACTTAGGTATGTACCTAGGAAGGGTTCATCTTCCCTGCAGCCCCTTTCCATCCAACCCCCTTGGCTTCCTGGCTACCTGGATGAAGCAGCATTCCTCTTCCACACCCTTCCTTCATGATGTTCTGCCTCACATTGGATCCAGAACAGTAGAGTCATCGGACCATAAACTGAATCTCTGAAAATAAGCCAAAATGAACTTTCCCTCATCTAAGATGCTTGTCAGGTATTTTGGTCACAGTGATGAGAAGCTAACACACAAGTGATGAGATAGCAGTTTATTAACAGTTTGTCGAACTGAATTTCTGGAAATGAGCCAAAATTTCTAAGCAGTTTATTAACAGTTTGGAGGTGAGAAATAAGAATGTGTAGGACAGCATGGAATATGTTCTTGTATTTTGTTGTAATTTCTGATACCTAATGAACTTCTTGGAAAAGGTGTTGAATCTTTGGTGGTTTTCATTGTCATTGTTATCAAGTGCAATATAACAATGTAACCAAACCTAGCTAATATCAAATTTACCATTAATTTAGTAAGCCTAAAGAGCAGAGATTTAGTAGTATTTCTGTTAGTGGGAAAGAATGTTTCTGCTGTGGATGTACAAAGAAGTTATTTGCCCTTAAACACTCCATTCTATGGTTTATTTCAGGCTGAATATGAACTGTTCCTTGTAATCATCTCTATTTAGCTTCTCTTGTGATCACCCACATTGGGTGAGACATGAAATGAGTTTTTTCCTCAAATCTGTCATTTGCTAACTTGGTTTGAGTTAGTGAAAGCTGATACAGTGTTCTGCTTAGGTTTCCATGTGTAACTTGTGACTGTACAATAAACTTGAGCATATGGTGCCAAAAAAAAAAAAATGTGTAGGAAAGGTCTTATCAAAATTTCATCTGTAGCAGATATTCTTAGAATTTTAGGAGAATCAGGTCTTTGAAGAAAGCTAACATTTCCCTGTTCTCATAAAAACACACATGCAGGGGCTGGGGCTGTAGTTCGGTGGCAGAGCACTTGGCTAGCACACGTGAGACACTGGGTTCGACCCTCAGCATATTAAATAAAGACAACTACAAAAAATATATTTTTAAAAATACACATGAAAAATCTTACAAATAAGTTCAAGGTAGACACCAGATTAACATTCAGGGATCTGTAATACTCTCAGGGCTGCACAATGTGATTTCAAAATACCAGTTTATAGATTGAAGATGAACTATAATGAGGATTTCACCAATGCTTAACAAAAAGAGAAAAGACAATGTAATGAAATAATGCTAAATTTATAAAGACCTTCTCTATATTCTGTGATTTCACTCTTCCTAAATTTTGCATGCTTTTCTATGAACTTATAGGCACAGTAATTGGTATTGGAAAATGGCAAGTAATCACAAGCTACCCATGGTATACATAAGAAACTAATCCTGCCAGGCCTGGAGGCACACCCATGTAATCCCAGCAATTTGGGAGACCGAGGCAGGAGAGTTGTGTTCAGAGCCAGTCTTAGCAGTTTACTTAAGTGCTGAGCAATTTAGAGACCTTGTCTCTAGATCCTCAGTACCAAAAAAGAAAGAAATCGTCCTTTAAGACCATTGGCAGGGAGGGGTGGCAGGCAGCCTCTGGGGTTAGCTCAGTGGTTGAGTGCTTGCCTAACACAGGTGAGGCACTGGGTTTGATTCTCAGCACCACATATATAAAAGTCCATTATCGACTAATACAAAAATGTTTAAAACAGTATTAAAAGGACTATTGGGAAGGTGCCAGTAGAACAACAGACCAAGAGAATAGGAAGGTTAGCAAGGGGAATCAATTTACTATTGTTAGGTTACCCATCTCAAATAGGAATGTGATGAGCACAAGAAAAGCAAAAACACTACAACAGAATCGACTTGGGTCAAATCATAGCTAAGACCCAAATAAAACACAACTGACCTCTTAGTAACCAGTGCTCCTACAGAGGTGCATCCTAGTTACTCTTACATTAGCCAAAAAAAACCTAATATTATTAACAGGGAGATCCAATTTCTGCAAATGATGGTAGGCTGGTGATTATTAGTGTGGCTAAAACATGTCTTATTAGAACTAAAAGAAGTTATGACCCACAGATGCACCCACCATGTAACAGTGGTCTGTCTACTTTATGCTTTGAATATAGCCCTTGCTGCTCTGCCACTGCAACTTATTTTTAAAATGGAGGTGTTTTTCTTCCTCTCTCCTTGATTCTCCTTAATCTCAGGAGAAACATGATTACCTCTCTCCCCATTTTAGGCAGATTTATCTGTCCTTGAGTACTCACTCACTATAGGAAAGGAGTAATTCAGACTTTGGGGATGGTAGCAGAAGATTTCAGAAATGACTATCCACCTCCCATGTTAACAAGTGAATTATAACTCCTACAGTCACCTCTTTAAAGCGTCCTGTTCCTGCTGATGGGCAGAATTACAGCTTCTGGGACAGGAGTCCCCTGTTTCTCCTTTGCTAGCAAAGCATAAAAACTTTGACTTCTACAGTGTCCTTTCATCTTATTTCATGTGTTTTCCTCTTTGGCCTGCACAATCTCAATTTTTCTTAAAAAAAAAAAAAAAAAAGAGAGAGAGAGAGAGAGAAAGAAAAAACTCGAAAATAAAAACCCAGGGTCGGGGTTGTAGCTCAGTGGTAAAAAGAATGCTTGTGTTGAGTTTCATCATACCACAAAAAAGATGTATTAATAGCCCAAAATACACGTAAATGCACATCATTTTCTGAGGTATAAATAAAAAACCATGCCTTCAAATTTGTAAAGACCATAAAATGAAAGGACTATGTTACTCTTATCACCCAAGATATAATCAATACTTTCTAAAACTTATAGGTTACAATACAGAAGGTCAAGTAATAACTTTGGAGCTTTATAATAGGATTTTATTAGCATTTAAAAAATGTTACCTACCTAACAATGATCATATAGAGGGGTAAGAGATTAATTTGAAAATGTTTCTACAGTAATTTCACTACCAATGAAGGAATATTAATATGAACAGATGATCTTTTTATCCATCCATCTAGAAGTGTTTATTCACTAATATATTGTTTTCTGATCTAAGAATCATCTTTTCATCTTGCTTTTTCTTCTGCAGCTGAACTAGAAATTTGTATTTTTTCGCCTAAAAAAATGAAATGACATATTCTTTCTTATAAACTATGTTCTCTGATTTTCCTGTCAGCCTGCTTCAAGAAAATCCATGTGTTCAGTATGCTTGCTCGCAGTTTGGCCCATATCAGATGGTTGTTTAATCCAAATATCTGAGCTGCAAACTGAGCTGATCCTTCTGGAGAAAGTATGGTGGAGCAGCCAAGACCTAGAGTTCACAAAGGGAAAAGACAGAAAATTAAAGTGTCAGTTAATAATCAATGTACAAGGGCTTAGTGATAGAGTGCTTGCCTAACATACATGATGCCCTGGGTTCAATCCCCCAACACCTCAAACGAAACAAATAAACAAATCAAAATGTTTATCTAGTGAACAAGATATCATAGAAAAAAAGATGAGCAATCTTTCAGGATCTTATGTACAAGTCACTATAAAACTATTTTTCAAAAACACTGTCCGTAGTCAGGTGTAGTGGCACACACCTGTAATCCTAGAGACTGGAGAGGATGAGGTGAGAGGACTATAAATTTGAGGACAGCCTCAGCAGCTTAGTGAGACCCCATTTCAAAATAAAATAAAAAGGACTAGGGTGTGGCTCAATGTTAGAGGATTTCTGGGTTCAGTACCCAGTAATACACATGCACACACAGATTATCTCTCTCCTTGAATAGCACTAGATAAAAACTGTCCTATTTTTGCTCATCATAGTTCCCTTTTCTTTCTTCTTCTTCTTCTTTTTTTTTTTTTTAGTGGTGCTGGGGATTGAACTAAGGGTTTTGTGCATGTCAGGGAAACACTCTACCCCATCTCTATAGTTCCCTTTTCTAATGTCCATGGATGATAGCTTTATTTATAAATTGATCAATAGCTTTATTTATAGCTACAGTGAATATTAAACTCAAAAAGTTTATGTAAACAATGTGTAGTTAAGGATCTAGTGAAGATGATTAAGCACAAGATATATCTCTGGAACCATACTAAATTCACCTTAAAGGGAATAAAGAAAATAGGCATAAACATATTAGGACAAAGAGATAAACAAAAGTAACATCTTGACAACTGAAAAGCAAATAAAGTGGTAACTAACTTAATAGATTAAGAAAAAAAAAAAAAAAAAGAAGCAACCTAACTACTATCACAGAACCCTGCTAAAAGAGGAATCAGTTGCACCAGATACCTTTGAGGGAGGCATGAAGTGGGAATTAAAAATTGGGCCAAAAAGAAGAGGACCAAACAAAAAAAGTCTAAGAAGTAATTAGGCCCTCAAGAACTCTTTCCTCTTTCCTTTCTCTACCTGAGTAAGTGCCTCAACATGGCAGAGTTTTCAATTATCTGAGGTTAAACACTTCAGTCTCTGGACTGGGGGGATATCAGGCATAGTTGAGGCAAGGAATGATATAGTGAAAACAGGGAGTGAAGTTTACACACACATGTTGAGATTCCCCCCTAAGCTTCCTGAATGCTGGCAGCCAAATTTATTCATACAGGCAAAAGATGGGGACAAAATTTCTTTGTGTAATTCTAACAAGAAAAGACGTAGTCACTGATGTGTGAGATTATTTGGAGAGTAACTACCAGATCAACCCACAGTAGAGCCAGTTTCCAACTATTTTTTTTAACAGTACCCCATTCAAGCTCAATTACCAGAGTTGAAGAAATGAATTAATAAGAAAAAGACCGCAAAATCAGAAAAAGATGTTACTGCACAGATTAAACAATGAAATGATACTCTTGTGGGGCGGGCAGCAAAGAGAATAAAAAAAAGCTATTACACATGTAAAACTACTGTATTCAAAAATGAAAAACTCAACAGAAGGTTAGGATGTGATACAAAACTGAGGCCATATCAGAAAGTACAGCAACAAGAAAAAGAAAATAGAAATCAAAGAAATCCAAATGTGAAGAATAAATTAAAAAATGAGAGAACAAAGACAATGGAGGGGTAAAAAATAATTCAAGAAAATTCTCTATGATTTAAGGAATAAAGTATCTTATTAAAAGAGCCCACAAAGCCATACACAATAAAAACAGACTTATCAAATCACATTTGTGTGAAATTTAAGAATAATCAGTACAGATAAAAGATCCTAAGTTTCCATAAAGAAAAAAACTCAAACTGGGTGCGGTGGCACACGCCTGTAATCTTAGAGGCAGGGGGATTAAGAAAGGAGGATCGAGAGTTCAAAGCCAGCCTCAGCAAAAAGCAAAGTGCAAAGCAACTCATTGAAACCCTGTCTCTAAATAAAATACAAATACAAAATAGGACTGGGGTTGTGGCTCAGCTGTAGAATGCTTGCCTAGCATGTGCAAGGCTCAAAAATAAATATTAAAAGAAAAAAAAAAAAAAAAGACTTGGGCTGGCTCAGTGGGAGAGCACTTGCCTAGCATGCATGAGGTACTGGGTTCAATCCTTGGCACCACATAAAAATAAAGGTATTGTGTCCACCTACCACTAAAAAATAAATAAATAAATAAATAAATAAAATAAATAAAAAGACTTAACTCATGGGCTGGGGTTGTGCCTCAGTGGTAGATTGCTCACTTAGCGTGTGAGGCCCTGGGTTCGAACCTCAGCACCACATAAAAATAAATAAATCAAACAAAGGTATTGTGTCCAACTAAACTAAAAATATTAAAGAAAAAAAAAAAAAGACAACTCATATCAACTAAATTCAATACACAGACTTTGTTGGATCCTAATTTAAGCATCTGTAAAAACAGATGGGTGGGACTGGGGCTGTAGCTCGGTGGCAGAGCACTTGCCTAGCATGTATGAGGCACTTATTTGATCCTCAGCACCAGATTAAAAAATAAATTAATAAGCAAAGATATTGTATGTCCATCTACAAGTAAAAAAAAAAAAAATTGAAAAAAAAAGAGACAATTAGAAATAAGATGATTTTAAGAAATTATCACTAATTTTTCTCAGATGGTAAATCAGGTAACATAATTATGATTTAAATAAGCTAGAGTTCTTATTGCTTGGAGATGCATATTTAAATATATTTAAGATAAAATATTGCAATGTTTAAAATCTGCTTTAAAATAACCCAACCCAAAAGGGGGATTTATACATGAAACAAAACATTACTTGCTGAGCCTGGGTGATAGGTATGTGAGATTTCATTATGCTATTCTCCACACTGTTATATATATTTCAATTTTTGTAAATAACAGTTAAAAAAGTTTTCAATGTAACTTACCACTGGGTAATCGAAGAGAAGACCACACATCCTGAGCTCCCCAGTCTGATGTGAGGGGAGGACAGCTGATAACTGGATATGCAGTGTTACCAGACATCACTGGGCCCAAACCATTGCTTCTGCCTGCCACTGCCACAAATACAGTAGGAATGCCATCCCCTAGGGAAATCATAAGATAATTATTATGCTAAGAATTTAAAAGATTTAACATTTTTTTTTAAAAAAGAACATGCCTTTATGTCTTAAATCACTCCTGGGTCAGGTGTAATGGTGCATACACATAATTTCAACTAATTGGGAATTAAAGAAAGATGATCTCACAAGTTTAAGGTCAGCCTCAGTAACTTAGGGAGAACCTATCTCAAAATAAAAATTAAAAGGGCTGAAGATTTAGCTTAGTGCTTGCCTAGCATGTGTGAGGTCTTGGGTATCACAAAATAAACAAAACCAATATGTACACTCCTGGAACAATGACCATTACAGGTGTCAATCAACATTTTTTCCAGTAGGGAAATATTTGGTTCTGAACCCAGGAAGCTATTATTTTACATCAACGCTGTCTTATCATTTCTTTTACATACTTATATTCTGAATATAAAACTATGTGGCTTCATGTTTGACTGTCTTCCAGGGAAGGTTAACCATTAAAGATAGCAAGAGAGGATCTGCAATTTTAACTCAGGCCTCCTGGAACCTCTATGGGGCTTTTCTATTGGAGCACGTTAAGAGATAATGCGGGCTGGGGATGTGGCTCAAGCGGTAGCACGCTCGCCTGGCATGCGTGTGGCCCGGGTTCAATCCTCAGCACCACATACAAACAAAGATGTTGTGTCTGCCGAAAACTAAAATAAATAAATAAATAAATAAATATCAAAAACACTCTCTCTCTCTCTCTCTCTTTAAAAAAAAAAAAAAGAGACAATGCTCAAAGGGATGCTTATTAGATTAAGATATCAGAGATCCTCACAGATCTAGTCTAATTTCCCTCAGGTTTGCATTTTCAACTCTTTTTTCCTGCTTCTCTCTTTTTCAAGCACCCCATATCTTATGCTCTTTGGAGGTGAGTATCTTGAAAGCATAGCATATTTCAAGACTTACCCTTGGGAATATGGAAAAGCAACTTTTTGTATTAGTCTAAACCACATTTTTTTTTTTTTGGGCAAAACAAACAACACCTAAAATGGTCTAATTATTTGAAGTTTACCTTCATACTCAGCTTTAATCCTCAATGTTTCATCTGGTCCTTTATGGGCAGATGTTACCCGAAGTTCACAGGGAATTCCATAATTTCCACAAGCCTTCTTGATTTTTTCACAGTGGCCGAGATCAGAAGTTGAACCCATCAGTACTACAACCCTGCACTGACTTTCTGATTTCAGAAGCAACTAAAATAGAAAAACATGGATATGAAAAAGAACAAGACAAAAATGGACAAACAGGAATGAGTATGATAAGAACAGTCAATTTACAGAAGTAAATTGTAAAATTGTATCGACAGAATATTCTCTTAACAAATCAAATTTAAGAGGGAGACAAACAGAACAAAATGAGAGGATCCACTTTAAAAATAACTTTTCTGTATAAAGGACAGTGGTCTTCACAATTAAGACCTAATGGAGAAGATTTTAAATCAGATAAATAATATTTATTAATAAAATTCTCAAGCCTTTTAATTATTATTCAAGAAACTATAACCAACCATTTCATTCTAAAGATGTTTAATAGCATGATCAGCCAAACTAGAGGTCATATTATATATATTTGTAAGTTAGTTATTTAAAACAATTAAAAAAATTTCTTTTTTTTTTTTTTTTGGTACCAGGGATTGAATTCCGGGATGCTTTATCACTAAGCTACATTCCCAGTCCCCCCACCCCCACTTTTATGTTTACTTTGAGAGAAGTCTCATTAAGTTGTTGAGGCTGGCCTGCAATCCTGCCTCAGCCTCCTAAGTCACTGGGATTACAGGTGTGTGCAATTGTGTCTGGCAACATGGAAATAATGTTCTAAAAGGTGATTATGATCATTGGATAATCAGATACTCCCTCGAACTCCCATGTAACTATAGTAATTGTAACATCATAAAAATTAAAGTGAAGGCTGGGGTTGTGGCTCAGTGATAGAGCACTTGCCTAGCATGTGTGAGGCACCGAGTTTGATTCTCAGCACCACATATAAATAAAATAAATGTCCATTTACAACTAAAAGTAATATTAAAAAAAATTAAAGTCACATTTTATAATTATGTGAAGGGGACTGAGGATGTTGCTTTAGGGTTTCAAAGACCAGTAACATAAAGAACCAAGTAAAATGGAGGGACTGGGGATATAGCTGAGTGATAAAGCACTTGCCTAGCATGCACAGGGGCCCTGGTTTGTTTCCTAGCACCACAAACAAAAACTTTTTAAATTAAAAAATAAAATTACATGGCATTCCATCCATCCTATGATGTTGGCACTGTAGTAGGGAATGGTAGGAAATGTAAAGTTTCTCCTACAGGGACAGGGAGTTGACAGGATCCCGGGTTTCCCTATCAGGAACTGGAAACAATACACTTGCCAGCTTACTAGCAGAGAGTTCTAGTGTACAGTAAGGGTAGTAGACTGGGACATTTCATAAAGGTGTTCCTCTCTTTCAAAGTCACTGAAGAAGAGAAAAACACTATATCTTTCACATTTTATTTTGAAACAAGGTTTTCTTAGAAGAAAAACACATAACAGTATAGGTTTACTACAGAAAATTACCTCTACTCTCTCTGCAACCCACTCAAAGTTTTTCTTTACCATTTGGAGCCCTTCAGGAGTTACTTCTTTGAGGTCACGGTAAGACTAGAAAATAAGATAAGAAGTTAGAAATGATCCGGTTTATGAGTTTTGAGTAGGGAGTGTGATAACTTTTTAAATGAGATATATCTGAAAACATCTCAATATAGAAATTCATTTCTAAATTAGAGAAAGTTCAATAGTGAAATAAAAGTTTTATTTTCCTTTAAGGTTAAGTGCTTTCTACACTAGTATCTACAATTAACAGCCTTGAGAATTCCTGTGTATTAAGCATACAGAGGATCTCAACCTAATTTTTATTAGGAAAAAACAGAATGGAGCCTGATTAAGACCAGAAGACTTGGTGTAGAGTCCCAGATCTGCCAGTTATTCTTGTACTTGTGAAGATACTATCCCCTTAGAGTCTTAGAAATCTGCTTTATAAGTTTATTACTAATGTCCAAGATATAGGAGATACTTATCTTTAAAAATAAATGGAAATTAACAAATCAGATTCATAAGGATGCACACCTTATCTTTCCTTTGTTTTTCCTGTCCCAATCTGATCTTTCAAAGGATAAAAATTCACAGCATTACTTACCTGTTTGTCTTTCTGCTGGCTTCGATCCCCTGATGGCCAGAGTCTCCAGGAATCATTATCAATAACATCAGCAAGAACAATTTCTTTGGTGGTTATGTCAACACCAAATTCAATCTAGAAATGGCATATTGCCAAAGAACACATTTAAAAAAATGATATTACTAAAGACACTTCTCAGTTATAATAACCTTTACTTGTAAATTTCTGTTTTCTAGTACCTTCATATCAACCAATGTACAGTTCTGAGGCAACCAGGATTTCTCCAGTATTTCAAAAATAGCTTGTGTAGCATGATTCATGATGTCCACTTCAGTTTGGCCTATAGTAACTCCAGCAAAGCAAAGTTTTGCAGCAATTAGCTGTTCCTCAGACCACTGTGGATCATTATTGGCATCATCCTAGGAATAGAGTATAGTACTATAATTACAATTTTTTTGAACTTTTCAGAAAAAAGTACTTCTCCTTGAGCATAAATTCCTCAGGAATATTCGTTTTCTCTAAAAAAAAAATTTTGTTTAAAATATCCTTTAGTTCAAAGAAATTATTTTTAATTCATTTGCGTTTTTTTTTTGGTGGGGGGAGGGGGTAACCGGAATAGAACACATGGGCACTAGACCACAGAGCCACATGCCCAGCCCTATTTGTACTCTGTTTACAGACAGGGTCTCACTGAGTTGCTTAGCACCTCGCTTTTGCTGAGACTGGCTTTGAACTCACGATCCTCCTGCTTCAGCCTCCTGAGCTGCTGGGATTACAGGCATGTGCCACAGCACCCCAGCTAATTTATTTGCTTTTAATAGCTACTTTAAAATTCAAGGTATTTAGGTAAGTAACTTTTTCTAGGTCATAAAGTATTTGAAAGAAATTTATCTTCTCTCAATAAACAAATTTAAACATAATTTACAATTTTAATATCTATGCTTAAACAAGATAGGAGGGGTAAAGTGGTTTGAACAAAGCCTATAAAAAATTATAACCATTGATTCCTACATTCTTATATAGTTTTGCTCATGAGACATCGACAATATGTTTTCTTATATTAGAATACAGAAAGATCTTAACTGTAAATTTTGAATTAAAAGTTATATTTCTTCCCAATTAGTGTTAAATTTTTAAGTTTGTTCCCTTTCTTAGTCAACTTGGTCTAAAGGTAAGTTTTTAAAAAACCTAATTTGTCATTGTAAATGAAAGTGTACTTTATTGGCATAAATATCTACAACATTCCCAATATCAAAAACTTCAAAATCTTTTGAGTTTATAATTTTAACTTTGCTGCTACCTTACAGTAAGACACAGAAGCATAAAATAATTACCTTGAAAAACATCTCCACTTTTGGTGGGTAAAACTTATATCCTTCCTTGACACCAGGATTTCTTTTGAGAAAAGAACCAGTTGCTATTCTTCTACAAACCCATTCAATTGGAATCATTTCACACTGAGGCGCAATGAAAGCTGTTTCTCCACATTTTCTGGTGAAAGCAGTTTTGATACCTGCATATTGATTAAATAAAAAAAAGCACTGGAATTTTATTTAATAAGGTAGAGCAGACATTTATCTGCATTACAAAAGGAACCTAAATTTAGTTTGATGCACTCTCCAGTGCATGTTCTCATTCATTCCAGCAATTAAGGAAGCCTTGAAATAAAAACCGTATAACTTCGGAACTATGGAGGTCCTTTAAAGTTATAGCAATACACTCATTTTCAATGCAAAGAGGTATTTAGATACAGATAACAATTCAGGTTTGCAACTAACATTCCCCCCCCCGCCCCCACACATTAACTTAAAATGTAAAACAGGATATTTTGGAAGAGGACAAACTACTCCAGGAATGTAATGACACAATGAATTTATGGTTAACTACTCTGTGAATTTGTGGAAGGCAGGTACATTTGTCCTGAAAACAAATGTATTAAACCCCAAATGTGGTTTTAGAAAAGATTAGTGCTAACTGGAAGACAAAAGAAATGAAAGAATAACTAGGAATATTTTGTATAAGGAAGGAAAGATACTAAATTATAAGATTAGAACTGCAGGAAACAAAGAACAAAGCTCTATGGTTATAGATATGGAATCTAAGGCTTCAAAGATTGAGTGAAGGAAATGAGGCCTCTTACACTATAGGGAAAAAGTCTAAATCTTTTAATAGCAGAGATTTCAAACACTACAGATCAACCAGTAGCTGACTGAATCACTGAAGAAAAAAATTATTCCCCTTCCTTCCCTCCAAATTGTCTCTATATGACATTTGGATGTTAATTTAGTCTTCTGATTTAATTTTTCTATCATAAATAGAATTTTCCTTCAATTTTTAAGTAGTAGGGAACTCTAGAGATCTTTGATCAAGTCCAATTCCCTTTCTTGGGAAATGACAGGGTAAAAGGTAGTTGCTATCTTCAAATACTTTTGGACTTTAAAATAAATGGAAGAGGGATTTGAAATTCTGTATTGTTTTCAACAGGCAGAGAAAAGAACAATCTATAAAATTTCAGGGAGGAACAGTTCATTAATTAGAGCTGCTAATACAAAGGTGGTCTTCTTTCATGGTTAAGACTGAAGATGGCCTAGCAGAAAGAAATTGCAGAGGGACAGTGTACTTGACAAAGACTGTAGCAAAATGTCAAGGTGTAAAGTAGTCACCCCCAAACAATAGGTTGCTAATTCAAACAATGCCATCTCCCCAGTAGAGATCAATGTGATTGGGGGGGGCGCGGCAGGAGAGCAATTTACCTCCTCCTTGTAAAACTAAAAACTCAGCTGGTAACATGTTGTAGACCTAAATAATGTAATTTCCCCATGAAACGAATCAAAATAAGAAAGAAATAAAAAAGAGAAAGGAGAAAGGAGAGAGGGAAAGAGAAAGAGAAGGGGAGGCACTTACCTGCTTCTTGTAACAACTGGAAAATACAACTGGTAATTTTATTGGAGATTGCAGCTTTTCCTTCCAGATGATTCTTTCTGGCTGCATTTCCTGCTGTAATCTGGTCCTTGGACTGCAGAAGAACTTTTCCTGGACTATCTAACAATTCATACACTTCTTTTGTTTTACCCTCATAGAGTTTCTTTCCAATGTTCAGTACTGTAAACACAGAAAAGGACTCTTATCAGATTTTAGTGAGAAATTTCCTGAATATTCAATATTAAAACATCTAGAATGACCAATCAGTGAACTAAGGAAGAACCTTAATAAAAATTAAGACATCTGCATAGAATCTTTTTTTTTTTAGTTGTAGATGGACACAATACATTATTTATTTTTATGCGGTGCTAAGGATCAAACCCAGTGCCTCACGTATGACAAGCAAGAGCTCTACCATTGAGCCCCAGAGCATCGAATTTTATATTCAAGTTATTTTGTCATGTATCATCATGTAACCAAAAGCTGGTCTTTGTCTCCAATGCCAATTGAATAATGAGGACCCGGTTTTGAGAAAAAGAAAAAAGGTTTATTGCTTTGCTAGCAAAAGAGAAACAAAGGCTGTGTGTGATCTTGCCCATTCCAGGAACAGGGGGCTTTTAAAAGTGATTCAGAGAAAATGAGATTAGGCAGGAGAGATCAAGAAGAAGTTTAGGGAAAAGAAAATCAGAGAGAAGCTTAAGGAAAAGAAGATTGAGAAAAAGAAAAAAAAGTGTGAAGTTTCAAAGCTACAAGGGATATATCAAAGTGTCAATTGAATCCCTGTTACAATCACATAATTTTATGAAGAAGTCTAATTATTTAAACAATTATAGAGATTAGACACTGTGACAAAAATGTCACCCATGTTAGGATATGCAGAGCTAGAAAAAATTCTAGGTTTCCTGATACCAAACCCTATATTCTATCCACTAGCAATCTATGCCTCTCACAGGTAAACTGAAACAGAATTAAAATTAAGCTACTTTAAATTAATATAACTAGGGCTGGGGATGTGGCTCAAGCGGTAGCGCGCTCGCCTGGCATGCGTGCGGCCTGGGTTCGATCCTCAGCACCACATACAAACAAAGATGTTGTGTCTGCCAAAAAATAAATAAATATTAAAATAAAAAGTATTTGTTTAAAAGAAATATATAACTAGTACATTTTATACACAGAATACATTATTTAATGTATTCTTGCAGGGGGAAAAATGCTGTATTTTTCTTGACTTTTGCTTTACGTGGCAGGCAAAATATTTAAGTTCAGCCAGTAGGTTTCTTGATTTCAAGTTAATATGCAAGAGGCTCCTTCATTTGCTTTTAAGTTAGCTCATTTGTAAGCATCCTTCTTTCTTTTTTAGTACTGAAGAATGAACTCGGGGGCAATTAACCACTGAGCCACATCCCCAGCCCTTTTTGTTATTTTATTTAGAGATAGGTTCTCACTGAGTTGCTTAAGGCCTAGCTAAAATGTTGAGGCTTTGAACTTGCCTTGCAAATCTCCTGCTTCAGCCTCCTGAGCTGCTGGGATTACAGGCTTATGCCACCTGTGCCTTCTCTGCACTAAGCAAGGAGCTAAGCAACTCAATGAGACCGTCTCTAAATAAATACAAAATAGGGCTGGGGATGTGGCTCAGTGGTCAAGTGCCCCTTGAGTCCAATCCCTGGAACCCCCCTAAAAGTAAATAAATATATATTTTTTAGATGAAGATCTAAGATAATAGAAGTTTAAGGACTTAAAATTTCCAAAGGAGAAATCAATCCTCATGGTCTCCGAACTCTAGCCCAAGTTTTAGCATTTTCCGAGTGTATCCATGGGTAGGTACTGTAGATGTATCAGAAAATGAGAGCTAGAACCTGCTCTCAAGGGACCTATCCCGAGTCTGAGCAAACCTGATACTAAATGTCATAATAAGTATAATGTAATAAATACAGACTATAGGATCACATGTTCATAGCTGTGCCAACTAAACTAGTCTAGACATCAAAGAAGTCTAGAATAAAGTGAAAATTAGGCTTGAGATCTGAAAAATGATTAAGATTTAGCCAAAAGAAAGTAAGGTATAATTACTTGTGGTAAGAATCAAAAGATGATAAAGGAGTGCATGGAACTTCAGAATGGCTGAAGCCCTGGAGCTCTAGTTGTATATACAATGCTGGGGGAGGGGGGCATGGGGAAGTAGCTAAGGAATGAAAAAGAACAGCAGCAAATAAAGTAGAAGAGTTGGAAAGGGGCTGCATCACCGACTAGTAGGGGTAATGACTGAACAAAATACTGCCAGGAAAGAAAATAAAAATTTTCTTTTAGGGCACCATGGACCCTGGAGACCACTTTTCGACTGGGTTTGAGGCACATCAACATGGAAGCCCATCAGTCAAGCACATTGCACACATGCCCCCACCAAGTAAGCTGACCTTTGAAGTAGGCCAAACAGCAGTTTCCTGAAACATTGATAACCTCTGTTGACCTTCTATAGAATGAACCCACTGCCTACCCAAAGACTAAGGCTGCACCCAATTCTTATGAGGCAATTTATTTGGCAGTACCAATCATAATTCTGGATTAACAAGTAATGTAATTATAAATCTTCTTGTGCTACTTTGAAAAAACTCAAAATCCAATTCAAGGCTATTGAAATTTGTGTTTCTGGCTGCAGATTGCAATCCTAATTAGCTCCAAGAAACATTTTTTCTTTGTTCTCAGCCAAGCTAAATTTTATTCTTGATAGACACTGATGGCAATTCAGGGGCACCTAATTCAGAGGAATAATTTCTGCCTTCCTAATGTAAGATCCAGACATGTTAACAAGGTTTAAAAAACCCTTCAGGGTATAGCTCTAGCTTGCTATTCAAAACTCATTTCTCCATTCCTTTCCTAGAACCCCAACTTTCTTAATTTTTATGACTCTCACAAACCTTTTGACAATTTCTCTCCTAGGCCTGATACTAGACTCACAGATGAGACATTTTACTACTCATATTTTAAGCTTTTAAAACCATGTTTATTGAATTTAGAGTTTATCCTAAGAACAACTAGGCTTTTAAGCACTGAAGTATAAGGGTAGACCTGTATTTGAATCCAGTTTAGGACTGTACTGCAGCAACACAGACAAGTAATGTCCTGGTCTACGGAAAGAGCAATGGGCAAAGACTGAAGATATTTAAAAAACTGAGGAACTGATTCAGTAGGGAGGATAAATGAGAGGCAAGAGTCAAGAATGTGGCAAGATTAATTATAGGATAAATATGTCCACTTTAGGCTTTGAATACAGCCCTTGCTGCTCTGCCACTGCAACTTATTTTTAAAATTCACGTGTTTCTTTCTCTCCCAGATGCTCTCTAATCTTCCCCATCACAGAGTTATTTGTCCTTGAGTACACACCAACCATAGGATTGTTAAGTAATGAGACTTTTGGGATAGGTACCAGAAGATCTCAGAAATTACTATCTTCCAAATTAACAAATGAATCACAACTCTGACAGGTAACACAGGGAATGTAACCTTTGAGTCACCTCTTTAAAAGCCCTCCTGTTCCTGCTGATGGTCAGTATCACAGCCTTTGGGATAGGAGTCCCCCGTGTTTCTCCTTTGCTAGCAAAGCAATAAACCCTCTTTTTCCTTTTTCTCAAAATTGTGTCCTCGGGCCAGCGGTAGCGCGCTCGCCTGGCATGCGTGCGGCCCGGGTTCGATCCTCAGCACCACATACCAACAAAGATGTTGTGTCCGCCCAGAACTAAAAAATAAACATTAAAAATTCTCTCTCTCTCTCTCTCCTCTCTCACTCTCTCTTTAAAAAAAAAAAAAAAAATTGTGTCCTCATCATTGGATTGGCATCCGGGAAAAGGACACAGCTTTTGGCAACACTACGAGTGTGAAAATGACTTACCAGAAATTCACAGATGAATTCAGAAGAGACTGATGAGAACTGAGAAAGGTTCACAGAATTGAAATTTAAGTTTTGCAAAGCATAGACTAATAAAATGAGAATTAAGAATATTCTAGGACTGTGCTATCCAATAGGTAGCCACTAGCCAATGTGGCTGTGAATATGCTCCATATTCAATATTAAAAAAGGCAACATTTCTCAATATGGCTACTAGAAAACAAATTTATAAGGCTGGGCATAGCGCCTGTAATCCCAGCAGCTCTAGAGGCTGAGACAGGAGGATCCAAGTTGGAAGTCGCTAAGAAACTCAGCCAGACCCTTTCTCCAAATAAATATATAAGGGGCTGGGGATGTGGTCCAGTGGATAAGCCCCTTGGGTTCGAAGCCCATAGCAAAAAGAAAAAAGAGGGAGAGAGTAAATAAATCACACTTGGTTTTCATATTTTTATTAGCTAACACTGCTCTATGAAAAAGTGTGAGCAAAATGTGTTTAACAAGAAATAAACTTTGGAGAGGTAACCTGAATGGAACATAGATTCACAATGGAACAAAAACAAAGGATTTCAGTAGAAAAGACCTCAATATATAAGTTTGGATGAAAAGAACTTCTGACTAGTTTTTTTTTCCCTTTTCTTCTTGTTGGTGCATTACAATTGTATACAATAACTGGATTCCTTGTTACATATGCATACATGCACACAATAGAACAGTATATTTGGTCAATTTCCCCCTGTACCAACTGTATTTAACGGCTCTAGGGATACCAACTATAAACATTTTTAAGGAGAAGGACCTTTTAGAAACTGTAAAGGCAAGTTTGAGAAAAATTAACATGTCAGTGGAATGCAATTTGCTTCAGTATAAACTTCTAAACCGGTGTGTGTGGATCAAATCACTCAGCGACAAAATAATTATGTAACTGCAAATTTTGACAAACGCAAAGTGAAGCAAGGAAAACTTTTTCGCCTATGGGCTTTGGAAATTTCTAAAGCTATCAAGGCATCAAATAATACTTTTTTGAATAATATTATCAAACGACTCGATACTTAAACAAATTTTTAAGGTTAAATTATTAACCAATTGGGAAAGGCAAGCCTTTGGTTTGAAGAGTCTACGCTATATTTTCACGTGGTTGTTTTGCAACAAATATTGATGACCTTTTCAAGGCAATCTTTGACCATTTCTCGTCCTAGGAACCCTCTTACTCTACTCTGCTCCTCTTCCTCCATCAGAGAAGCAGTTTTGTGAATTTAGGAGAGTTCGGAGAGGCCCGGGGTGCTTCAAGTCCAACGAAGGTCTCGCAGCTCCTGGGCCACGTGTGCGCTCACCCACGGGCCTACGTGCACGGCTGCAGGGAGGCCGAGCAATGCAAAGAGCTCACTGGAATCCGGCCGCGGAGCCCGCACCACGGCCAGAAGGCGGGGAGATCGTTGAGTAAGGGGAATAGGTCTCCTGTTACTCACTTTCAGCTGTCGCCATTATTCTGAGCGGACTGGAAGCAGCGACCACGCTAGGAAAAGCGGCTGAAATCTGGAAAAGAAGAGCGGCAAGAGAGATTCGCAGGGCCGGGGAAGGAAGTTCCGCCCACAGACACGCCCCCTGGAGGGGCAACGTAGCCGCGCGCCGCTCAAATCGAGTTCGCCTACACAGACCCAAATCGGAGGGTCTCTACAACTGGGGAGAAGCTTCGACTCCCAGAGCACTTACGAGAGGTTTCCTGCCGCGCAGGCGCAGCGACGGCACCCCGCCTCCAAGCCGCCCCGTACACTGTTCCTATAGAGAAGAAAAGTGGCGCGCACTGGCGGCCCCTCCCCACGCTGCAGAGCTCGTAGACTGGGGCCCCCTTCTTGCCAGAGGGAGCGGTTCATAGGTTGGAGCGTACCAAGTCGTGATGGGGGAAAGCCGGGAAAAGGACGTGTAAAGTTTACATGTTCTCAGAGAGAAATGACTCCAACCCCGTTACTTTCATCATTCCCGATGTGGATGCTGGAAAATAACGGAGATAGCCACGTGCAGATGAAATAGGTTCTGGTACATAGCCAGAGGAAGACTGGCTCCACCCCCATGAAATCCGCGACTCCTCCCCTCGGCCGCGGAACCTCTTCTCCCGCTCTCCCTCATTGGTAGGCCATGGGGGACGGGGCCTGGAGGCGATGAGATGGTCACGCCCACTAAGCACGCGCCGCCGCAGTAGCCTAGGTCTAGCCGCCGGGAAGGAAGCGGCTGTCTATAGCGCCAGCCTCTGAGGCTCTAGGGCCGTGCAGGCAGCTGTTTGGTCCTAGTACCTCGGCTGCGGCGGCGAGCTCCTCCACGTGCTTTCGGCAGCGACATGGAGCTGGAGGAATTGGGGATTCGCGAGGAATGCGGCGTGTTCGGGTGCATAGCTTCTGGAGAGTGGCCCACGCAGCTAGATGTGCCACATGTGATCACTCTGGGACTCGTGGGGCTGCAACACCGGTGAGCAACTGGGTGAGGGGTAGGAGTGGGGGTGGCGAGACAAGTGCTTTTACATCTCTGTGAGCCGCTTCCCGCGTTCAGGATTGGCTCTCCGTTGAGCTCCCAAGAACTAGAAGGACAGCACTCTTTCCTGGACCAGTACCTGCCAGTGGCATCCAACAGGTTGTGGGGGAGGGGAGTCACCCTGCCTCCAGGGACTTTAGCCTGTCCTGGCCACCTTTCCAGGCCCCTATTGCCGTTTAGGGACCCGACCCTCCCCCTGGGTCTGTGCACATCTGCTGAGTCTGGCTAGTTTGTAAGGCTCGAGTTTGCTTGGACTAGCCAGGTCGGGACTCATGCCCAAGTGCGTGCAAGTTGTGACCCAGGAGCTACACTTGTTATGGGCATGTGTGGAGTGGTGACTAGTCCAGGTCCTACAACACTTTCAGATTTTCGCGCCGGACTTACAACCAGCACAAGCTTTTGTTTGCAAGGCCAGAGTTATTGGGCAGATTGTGAGTTTGAAACTAGGTATAGCTATAGGAATTAGAATCTTAGAGTCCAGACCCAGGGAAGCAACTAATTGGTGTTCAAAAGGAACAACGGTCGTAGAATTTATATGAATTAGCAGGAAATATACCAATCTCAGGAAATCGATTCATTGATACACTTTTAAATATTGAATGAAAACGTTGGTAGTAAGATGGCAGAAATCAACTTTTCTTTAAAAGAGAGTAGTATTTGTATGCCAAGATACGCACTGATTTGGAAAAATTGGGAGATCACTTCGAGGTATAAATAAATAAATATACCTTTGCTTCCATTCTTACTACCTGACCTAATATACCTAGTGGGAAATTATATGATTTGGTTGGAGTAAGAAATGCAGATTTAGGCTTGACATTATCACTGAAGTTTTCATAAGGCAACATAATAGCGACAACTTCTAGAACAGTTAAGGAACTGGGCTGTAAACCCTTATCAGCAATATGGGTGCGGCATGTATAAATGCATTCCAAATGATTAGCTTTCCCTCACCAAATAAAATTATAAGTAGTCTTTTTGCTTTTTTGGAGTCTCAAATACTTGAATTTGATTTGACATTTTGTGTACAATTTGTTTGTTTAGTAGCTCTCAGAATTTGGGATGAATCAAAAAGAATCTTTAATATGAATAACTCTAATCTTGGGTAATTGTGAGTTGACCATAATGATTTCCCATTTAAAATGAAATTTATTTCAGGGCATTCCCCACTGATTCTGGAGGCTGAGGCAAGAGGATCAGGAGTTCAAACCCAGCCTCAGCAATTTATTGACACCCTAAGCAACTTATTGAGGCCCTTTGTCAAAATAAGCACAGAAAGGACTGGGGGTGTTGCTCAGTGGTTAAGTGCTCCTGGCTGGATCCCTAATACCACCCACCACCCCACCCCCGTGAGTGTGCAAAAAAAAAAAAAAAAGAATTTGTTGAGAATTAGATATATAATCCAAGGAGAACATTGGTTTATCACAGTCTTAGAAGTTATTTTAAATATATTCTTAGGCCGGTGGCAATGGATCTGATGATCTTACAGTTACCTAGTGATCTTGGGAAATAGATGAACTGACCTTAATTTGTTTTTTCTTAGCTATGCTTACTTTTCAGCTAGAATGGCTCAGAAAGTTCTTTTCATCCCCTTTTTTGCCTCCTCTTTAAAAATGTGCCAGAAAGAAAAGGGGTAATTTGTTTTTGTGCTGTTCGGGGTCCACCCACTGTTTTAAAATTGAGTACAATTCGAGTCCTAGTTACATGTACTTGTTTACTACAGTTGCTTTTTTGTACTATCATTGCTTTTTTGTGAAAGAATTATGCTATTAGGTAATCCAAATAAGAGCAATAAAGATAGAATGATGTGGTAGTATAGCAGTATTAAATGGATTCCAGGAGAGAGATCATGAATTGAAATCAAATTCCATGCATATATAAGTTTGTTGGGATGAACTCAACTTCCATGTAATAACTATAAAGCTCTAATAAATTTTTTTTTAATATTTATTTATCAGTTTTTGGTGGACACAACATCTTTATTTTATTTTGTGTGGTGCTGAGGATCCAACCCAGCGCTACCGCTTGAGCCACATCCCCAGCCCCTCTAATAAAATTTAAAAATAAATAAATAAGTGGGCCAGGCGTGGTAGCACACCCCTATAATCCCAGCAGCTCTGGAGAATGAGACTGGAGGATCATGTTCAAAGCCAGCCTCAGCAAAAGTGATGTGCTAAGCAACTCAGTGAGACCCTGTCTCTAAATTAAAAAATACAAATTAGGGCTGGGGATATGGCTTAGTGGTTGAGTGCTCCTCAGTTCAATCCCCAGTACCAAAAAAAAAAAAAAAAGAATTCTATTAAGCTGGTCCTTTGACTTAAATAAGACTTCATTAGGAGACTGTAGTGCCGAAAATTGATCTTGTGTTTTTTTTAGTTTCTTTTCAACAACAGTGGCAAGAAACTTAGTAGTTTGTGGGGAACTAATGTAATGGAAAATGGTTAGGTTTTCCTTTTGTAAATACCAAGAGTGGGGTTGGTTCAGACTTTAGGAGATCCAATTTTAATTGGAAAATCAATGAAACTTTCTTATGTCTAGAAGATATAATAATTGTTGCTCTAAAACAATAGGCAAGGATCAGAAAAAAATAAAGAAATTTTGCAATGGAGGATACTGGGGGTTGAACTGGGGTCTCATACCTGCTAAGCACGCACTCTCACTTACCTGTGCACCCCCAACTCCAAGAACTAATATATTTATATGGTATTAAACCTAAAATCCTAGATATCTGTGTCATAGCTTAATATACAGTGGAATTGTTTGTATATACTGTACGTTGACAATTGGTTGGGTTGGTTTTTTTCCCTTTTGGATGAAGTAATTTATATCTTTTATACATTATTTCCGTAACACATGGAATCTTTTTTTTTTTTTTTTCTTGGTACCAGGGCTTATACTCAGGGGCACTCAACCACTTAGCTACATCCCCAGCCTTTTTTGTATTTTATTTAGAGACATGGTCTCACTGAGTTGCTTAGTGCATCACTTTTGCTGAGGCTGGCTTTGAACTTGCAATCCTCCTCTGGAGGCTCTCAGACTCCAGAGCTGCTTCATATAAAAACAAGTAGAGCATCAGTTACTTTACTAAACAGTCATGAATTGGACATACAATTCAGATGGGTTTGCCCAGGATTACTTGTTTTTAGTAGTACTTCTGGCTATTTGCAGCTTTATTTCATAGCTCTGCTTTTCTGTCAAGGAGAATGTTAAAAATGTTAACTAATTGTCTTCTTAGCTGTAAGTTGCATGTGGGTATGTGCAGATGTGTTCATATCAGATTTATGTAATCACCAAATGCTGTTTTGGTACTGAAAACATCAGTTTGCAGGCTTCTGAACAAACCAGACCTGCCTTGTAGATGAAACATTTTCATCTTTAAACTACAGTCACATTTTATGGAGAACAGAACGGCCTGGACATATCTGAAGATTCCATTAAATGAATTATCCCATTAACCAGCTGGTTATCCTTTCTTGGTTTAGATGTGATTTATTCCCCAGGGATTCATGTTTTGGAAGCGTGGTCCTCTTTGTGGCAGTTATAAAATAGTGGAAACCTTTAAGATGGAACCTAGAGGAAGGCAGTTAGGTCATGGGGGCATTGTCCTGGGAGTGGATTAATCCTGGTCTCACAGAGTGAGTTCTTTCCAGAGTGGATTGTTACTAAAAAGTAAGCCTGGGGCTGGGGATATGGCTCAGTAGCAGAGTGCTTGCCTAGCATGCATGAGGCCCTGGGTTTGATTCCCTGGTACCACACACACAAATGAGCCTATCCTCTGAATTACTCTTTGGTATTCTCTCTCATCATGTAGTCTCTTGCTCTCAGGAGGATGAATTTTCTTGGACTTTCAACCTCCCAAACTATGAGATAAATGAACTTCTTTTATTTATATAGTACTTAGCTTCAGATATTTTGTTAAAGCAACAGAAAACTAACTAATGAACTTGAACTTGGTTAGCTAAGAAGTGAGCATGCCCTTTCCTTCAGTCAATTATCAAGTCCCTAGGTTTAGAATTGAATTCAGCAACTGGTAAACATTTTCATACTCTTCTAAAAAATTATGAAATTTACCTGATAAAGTTGAGTTTCCTGTCTGAAGAAACATTCTGTAGAATATTTTGGTTCTGTTATTATGCTTTGAGGAAACTGGTTTGTACTAATCCCAGGAGCAGTATTCTTAAGAGATGTAGATACTGGTTCTGCAAAGAAGAGTATATAACATTATCACTAGAAAGGTACTCATGAAAAAGATGCACTCAGATAAATCTCTATGGAATTGGTTCCCAGTTGTCTTCATTTAGTGTGTTAGAGAACACAGGAGGAGGATGTCAGACAACTTGCTTTTGGATTTCAATTAAGGCTGGAGATATATTCCCTTATTTTGATTTTTATCTTTTAGTGAAAATGACCATGTATATAATATTCCTATAGGGTTTTACTTTTGTACCCTGTTATTTATATTCTGTATCCAAGTCAAGTGATTTTTGATGTGAAGAAGTGACTTATTTTAAAACTGTCCTTGCTAATTATAGGCAAAACAGGTGGTAGGGGCTAAGTGATCTTCCGCTAATATATGTAACATGCTTAGAACAGTACCGGGATATATGTATGCCCTGTCTTTGATTTTTCAAAGAATTTAATTCAGTGATTCTCTATTTAAGATCATAAATGTTTTTTTCTTCTATTTATAACTATTTTATTTTAGAACTTTGTTTTTTGCATTAGTCTGAAGCAGAATTTATGCTTCTTCCCCATCTCCAAAGTCCCGCAGGACACTGCTTTGTCACTAGTCAAGATTGCAAAGAGCCATAACATAGAACCTGAAATCGAGTTTCAGGTTTACCAGTAACACGGTTAATCTTGGGCAAGTCTCGGGATTTCTGCGTCTGTTTTCTCATCTACTAGGTTAGAAAAAGTCCATGATGAAATTCAGTTGGTTCAGAATGGTGCTTTTATGCAGTTAAACCCTTAGCAGTTTCCCTCTTCCCTAGCATTTCCACTGGTAGGCATGAAGAAGTAGCAAAGGTGGGACAATTAATCTGACTTGTATTTATATCCAGAAATGGAGAAATGAAACTTTTAGCTTATCTGAGATGAAAAAGTTTATAAGAGGAGGAAAGTCAGGGAGGCAGAGTTCCTGTTGTTCTCTAATATAATCATGCATCTTTTTAACTCTTGTAGTCTGAGAAGTGTGTCATGAAGCTATTTTGTTATAGTTCACAACCTAGCATATACTTACACAAACCTATGTGGTACGTGTCAACTCAAGTGTGGCCTCTTGAAGATGCAGTCAGGAGACTTGGGAAATGTGAAATGTATGAGGCTATGGGTAGCATAACATAGAAAACTATTTTAAAGTAAAATTTTTTATAAGTAAGAGTACACTCTTAATAAAGTATAATAAGTATAAAATAAAATATAAAAATAAAGTATAGTATATAAGTATCATGGTTGCTTATTATCCATTATTGTGTACTGTATGTAATTGTCTATGTAATGCTTTCATAGAACTGCCAGTGCAGACTTGTTTCCACCAGCCTTAACCTTATCACAAACACTGAGTGATGCTTTGCTTTATGACATTATCATGGTTATAGCATAACCTCTAGGTGATAGGTGTGCTTAGCTTCATCACAGTCTTCTGGGATCGCTATGGTATATGTCATCCATCATTGATAAAACGTTATATAACACATGACCCTACTCAATATATTTTTTGAGCTCCTACTGTGTACATACAAGGCACTATGGTAGACAACTGGGAACACTGTATTACACAGGCAGATGTGGTTCCTGCCCTCACAAGAGAGGCGGTGTAGCCCATTGGTTCAAGAGTACAGATTTCTGTAGACTTCTCTTTCCTCATGGTAAATCAATATATTTGTTGTGATAGAGACTAAATGTGTTAATATATGTAATGTGCATGCCCTATGATTTGTACCCCACTCCTGGGTATGTACTCAACAGAAATGCATGCATTTTTTTTTTTTATTCATAATGGCCCCAATTTGAAACAACTGGCATGTCCCAACAGTGGAATGGATTTTTAAAAAGTGGTCGGATGTACATTCCTACAATGGAATGTTCTAAAGCAATAAAAAAGAACTTTTATTACAAGTAAATTTATAGCTCTTATAAATAATTTTGGATGGAAGAAATTTGCCATTTAAAAGTTGATAATAAAAAATGAGTACATACGGTATGAATCCCGAACCAATCCATAGAGACAGAAGTCAGAATAGTGATAATCTTCCTTTCCTGGGATGTGGAGGAGTTAATGACCGGGAGGCTTTTAGGGTCCTCTGTTTTTATTTGGGTGATGATTACATGGGTGCATTCACAACGTAAAAATGTGTTTGATTCTTCAATTATTGTTTTTGCTCAAATAAAAAATGAACCTACAAGACACTAAAACTCTATTATCCTAGAGATCCAGATCTATTGTGTTGAGTGGTCAGAGAGAGACTAGAATGGAGGTTTTTTTCTGATCCTCAGGCTGTGTATTCTTGACACATTCAGCCATCTGTATCCATGACTTCTGCATCCATGGATTCAACTAGCTGAAGATTGGAAATATCTTTTAAAAATTGCATCTGTTCTGAACATATACCTCCTTTTTTTCTTGTAATTATTCCCAAAACAATATAGTGTAACAGTTGTTTACATACAATTTGCATTGTATTGGGCGTTATAAGTAATCTAGAGATGATTTAAAGTATACCAGAGATGTGTGTAGTTTAGATGCAAATACTATCTTTTTTATATAAGGGACTTGAGCATCTGCATATTTTGGTGTCCATTTGTGGGGGGCCCTGGAACCAGTCCCCCTGGAGATACCGAGGGCAAACCATACAGCAGTTTTCTTTAATATGATATACTGCCTTTTCTGATATCTGATGGATCAGTGTGGAATCTGCGCACATTCAGTTGACTTCAGAGTTTGGCTTATTTTCAGATGTACTAAAACATTATACCCATTATTACCTATCTTTGGGATAAATGAAAATTTAAAGCTTATTAATTTGTGGACACTTTTTTCTCCTTTAAAGAACCATATCTGACAATAGTCACTATAAAGAATAATTTAAAGACTCATGATTATTGTATAGTTATTTAACTCTGGGCAAGTTTCCATTTATTTTTAATCTTAATGACCTATGGAAAAAATCGTTTCTCAGCATTCTGTGCTCTCACAGTTCATAAGCAATATATTTTGTCTAATTTATCAAGGTCAGGACTAAATATCTTTTGTTATCAGGAAAAAGTAACCAAAGTTTTTCACAATGTAGAAAAACTTGTCATTTCTCAGGCTCTTACCATCTTTGTGTGCTTTTCTCTTGATGCTCAAAGTTCTTTGGCTTTTTGTCTGACCTTCAAATAATTCTTAAAACAAATTTAAAAAAACACAGGAAAAGAACCATTACATGATAACTTTTGATCTACGTTAGTTTTAAAGTATTCATATATTCCAAAGTAAGAACATTTAAGCAATTGGACAAAAGAGTTGAAAAATTAGGAATATTTTGGTACAATGTTTAGAAAAAACTTGAAACTCAAATCAGATATGTGTTTTCTAATAATTTTATGGTTATTTGAACATATGATAGTATTAGGATTTTATTTTTAGAGTTTTTTTTAAGTTAAAATGCAAATAGGAAAGTTTAAAGATTTTCTTTTTGTTTTAAAGTTAATTCTTAGGTTACCATATTTTCATCTGGCAATTCCAAGAATTGGTCTTCTTAGAAAGCAGTCAGCTTCTTCATTAAAAATCTCATTTGTCTTTGAGAGTTGCCATTTTTCTTTTGTAAAACTCTACATTTTCTCTTTTTGTTGCTGTACTGGGGATTGAACCCAGGAGCACCATCACTGACTTACATCCCCAGGCTGCTGCCTCCCCCCACCCCTTTTACACCCCTTTTTATTTTATTTGAGAAAGATCTTGCTAAGTTGCCCAGGTTGGCCTTGAACTTGCTAGCCTCCTGCCTTAGCCTCCCAAGTTACTGGGGTTATAGGCACGTGCCATTTCTCCTGGCACTGTACTCCTATTTAAAATTTGTATATTTGCCAGGACACTTTTTTCTGTCTGTGTCTATTCCACACTGCATTAGTCTTCTGGCAATTTCCTCAAATATTTCTTTGTTTCTTGTGTTGCCTTCAAACATTTGTTTTTGTTTGTTTGTTTGCCTACCATGAATGTTCTGGCCCACTTTTAGACCAGTGTTACCCAGCCTCTGTGTCACTCACTGTTATGAACTAATGATTTTTAGCATATTGTAAAGGAATGTGATTGATTTCATGTGAACCAACATGATTTGTCTTTATCCAGACTTATAGATAATTCTTGTATTTGAGTATCATTCATTTGAAACACCTGGATTGCCATAAAATACCAAGAATTATAATAATCGTTTCAATGTAAGGGTCAATTTTTTTTTCATGTGTCCATATTTAAATAATCTGTTCTAAAACTCATAATATACAGACTGCTCCTGGTATCAGCTGCTTTCAATATATAGGCGGTTTTCATTATTTTTTTTAATGAACATTAGTTGCTCGTTTCTTTTAGTAGGAAGTAGGATGGGTGAGTATGATGGTTCAGTAAGCCCTACAGCTCAAGAAGCTGGGGCTGGGGATGTGGCTCAGTGGTGGAGAGCTCCTGAGTTCAGATCCCGGTATCAAAAAAAAGTTATAGCCTTGAGGCCAAGAGCATTTGCTTTCTTGGCTCTCGCGCTCTCTCTCTCTCTCTCTCTCTCTCAATTAGGTATATATGACAGAATGCATTTTGATTCATTGTACACAATTGCAGCACAACTTTATATTTCTATGGCTGTACACCATATGTGTAGTCACACATGTACCTAGAGTGATGATGTCCATCTCATTCCACCATCTTTCCTACCCCTGAGCTTTTGTTCTCTTAAACCAAAGTTCAGATGTGGGAAATACCTCCTTCAAAAATCTTGCAAATATTTTGTATTTTAAACTTCACAGAGCAGTCTGTTGTACTTGGGAGTACAGTAACACTTGCAGACCCAATTTGGTGACGTCTTTCATTGACTTTTTAATGCTTGATAAAGAACTTTTGTATCTGTTCTCATTTGATCCTCATTGTAGCTAAGAATATCCCTCATTGAAGTTTAGGTGAAGATTTAGTGGTTTTAGACATTTTTATGTTGACATTCCAGAAGAGTTTAACTAGGTCAATTAAGACAACTAGATAGGGCATAATATTTTAAAGGAACTGATGGTGCTTTAGCCCAGTAAACATACTTCTGGTGTACTGGATAAATGAATGGATAAGCAAAATGGTACGTCCATACAATGGAAGAGCATTTAGCCTTAAAAGAAGGAAATTCTTATTTATATTACAACTTGGATTAATCTTGAAGACACTGTACTAAGTGAAATAAACCAGATAAAAACATTAATTATATAATTCTACATATGAGTTACCTAGAGTATGAAATATTAAAATAAAAAGGCCGAATGTGGTGGTACACGCCTGTAATACCAGTGGCACAGGAGGCTGAGGCAGGAGGATTCTGAGTTCAAAGGCAGTCTCAGCAACTTAGCAAGGCCCCAAGCAACTCAATGAGACCCTGTTTCTAAGTGAAGTATAAAAAAGGGCTGTGGGTATGGTTTAATCCCTTGTACCAAAAAACAAAATAACCAGAAAGTAGAATAACGGTTTCCACAAGGTAGGAAAAGTGGGGAATGATAGTTTTTCTTTAATGGATACAGAAAATTCTGTTTGAGATGATGAAAAAGTTCTGGTCATGAAGAGTGAAGATATTTGCATGATGATGTGAATGTACTCAGTCTACTAAACTGTACACTTGTGGGTGGAAAACTGGTAGTTTTATGTGTATTTTACCACAGTGGAGAAAAAGCACTTGTACTACATAACAGTATCATAATAGCCAAAATGTGGAAAGAACCCAAAAGTCCATCAATTAATGAATGAAAAATATATATGTCCATAAAGTAGAATATTATTATTCAGCCATGGAAAAGAATGAAATACTGATGCATGCTACTGCATGGATGAGACTTGGAAAGAGTAAATTTAAAAAGCCAGACACAATAGGTCATTTGTTATATTTTGCATATGATGTAACCCCCAAAAGCTCCTGTTAATGCAGGAATATTCAGTGGTGAAGTGATTGGATTATGAGAGCTGATCAGTTCATCCTAGTTTGAATGGACTAATTGGGTGGTAACTCTAGGCAGGTGGGTTATTGGGGGTGGAGGGGGTGCCCTGGAAGGGTTCATCTTCCCTGCAGGTACTTCTTTCTCTGCTTACTGGCCATCATGGTGTTCTTCTCATCTTGGGGCTAGAGCAATGGAGACAGCCCACCATGGACTAAACCTCTGAAACCATAAGCCAAAATAAACTACTCCTCTAAGTTGTTCTTGTTGCGTATTTTTGTCACAATGATGCAAAGCTGACTAACATCATTTATATGAATTTCCCGGACAGGGCAAATCCATAGAGACAAGATAGTAGATGAGTGTTTGCCAGGGGCTGTAGAGGAATGGTTGAGCACTTAAATGTCTTATAGTGGATATGGGTTTCTTTTTGGGCTCATCAGAAATTAAGTAGTGGTGATCATGACTCTGAATACACTTAAAACAAAAATTATTACTTTAATAGGGTGGATTCGATTGTATGTAATTTATTCAAAAAAGCATAGTAGTAGGGGTTTGAGAATAGAATACGGAGGTAAAATGAAGGAGGCCTGTTGAGAGCCACAGCCGAAGGGGCCCCAGCAAACTTCCAGCTGGCAGTTGATGATTGGCTCACAGCGGCCCCAGCAAACTTCTAGCTGCCAACTGATTGGCTCCTCTGCGGTGATGCTCATTGGGCTGTTTCCCCGCTCTTTCAGTCCACAGAATTGCTTATTGGGGGACTTTTTTTGGCTCTGCCCACGTGACCCAGCCAATCGGCCTCAAGAGCAGGAGTGGGGGAGGTGGAGAGGCTTGTGGGAAGCCGGTGGTGGCAGTTGGGCTCTGAAAGTTTTTCCTGAGGAGCTGTTTTGTTTGGCATGTGTGGTTCTAAAAATAAAGTTCCTTTTTTTTGACAAGTGGCTCCTGAATTGTGCCTAGCCAGTCTGCGGATAGGGAGGTAAAATGAAGGAGGCCTAGTGTAGAGGCTGATGCAGTACATCTTTGAGAAGTTACAAAGGAACTTCAGAAACATGAATGGCAGTATACCAAGCCTCCACATCCTTCAAGTAGAATCAGGAGCTGTTACCAATCGGGAAACTAAAGCCATTTTTTATTGGCACATTTGATTAAATAATTGGATGCAGAGTGAACTCAGTCTTCAGGCCTTCACCCTTCCCCCCAGGGCAGTTTGACTCCAAATTCCAACCCTCTAATCACACAGTCTATCTGTGGACTAGCCTCCATCCTGAAGCTGTCTGGGAGTCCAGTAGAGTAACCATTAATGTAAAAGACTCTGTCACTGGAAATTGCAAAGATTTTTGAAACTCTGCCAGGAACAGGGGGACCAAGACTAGATGTATTCTTTATTATGCTAAAGGTTCTAAAAAGTTTATTAAAATTACACCCAAGCCTGTAATTCCAGCAACTTGGGAGGCTGAGGCAGGAGGATTGCGAGTTTAAAGCCAACCTCAGCAAAAGCAAGGTCCTAAGCAACTCAGTGAGACCCTGTCTCTAAATAAAATACAAAATAGAGCTGGGGATGTGGCTCAGTGATCTAGTTCAATCCCCAGTACCAAAAAAAAAAAAGTTTATTAAAATCATTAACAGGAAGATTTTTTAAAATTATGACTTTAATTAGTGAGTGCCTGTTTTTATTTATTTATTTTATTTTTTTAATCTTTTTTTTTTAAAGAGAGAGAGAAAATTTTTTTTTAATATTTATTTTTTAGTTATTGGCGGACACAACATCTTTGTTTGTATGTGGTGCTGAGGATTGTACCCAGGCCGCACACATGCCAGGCGAGCGCGCTACCACTTAAGCCACATCCCCAGCCCCTGAGTGCCTGTTTTTAAATTTAGCACCTTACCTATATCTGAGCCATCTTTTTTTACATTTATAATTCTTGGGTTTTCTGAAATTTCATCCATCACTTCTGTAATTTCTCTTTTGTATTAAAGTGAAGATTTCTTAGAAATACTGGTTTTCACAAGATTAAAGTACATTAATTTATGTAATAATTTTACTCTGAAGATTATTCAGATTGCAGAAAAATACAAAAATGTTTAAATATTTTATGTTTAAAGAAAATTATTTCCAATTTTTAGCCTATTGAAATAAGTGAATTGGAAAACACCTGATTCTTGGCATACCTTGTGATCCAGGAACAATAGATACTTCAACGCCCCCTGCTGACCATTTTATTGATAACTATGGTGATAGTGGAAATTTTAATTTTGAAAATACGTTTCACCACAGCCAAAAGGGAAATAGGTAGTTTAGTATTATTCTCATATGAGCAGTATGATCTCTTGTGATTTTTAGGTTGAAGATCAGAGTAACTGCCTAATGATTAAAAAACACCTCAGTTTATATCCAAGGTGTTTTTTTTTTAATTTTTAATTTTCCACATATTTTTATTGGTGCATTATAGTTTTACATAATGTGGGATTTGTTGATACATATTCATACTTGCACACAATATAACAATATAATTTGGCCAGTATCAGTCCCCAGCACTTCCTCCTTCCCCTCCCTGCTTCCCACCCTTTGGTCCATTTCTTCTACTGATCTCCATTTGAGTTGTTTGGTTTTTTTTTTTTTTGTTTGTTTGTTTTTAGTTGTCAATGGGCCTTTATTTTGTTTATTTACTTGCGGTGCTGAGAATTGAACCCAGTGCCTCACACATGCTAGGCAAGCACTCTACCACTGAGCCACAACCCCAGACCTCCCTTTGATTTTTAGGAGATCTGAAGTATTTTATTAATCTGTGGAGATAAACACCAACCTTAGGAAACATTTTCATTAAGAATTTATGCTTGGGCTGGGGATGTGGCTCAAGTGGTAGCGCGCTCGCCTGGCATGCATGCTGCCCGGGGTTCAATCCTCAGCACCACATACAAACAAAGATGTTGTGTCCGCCGAAAACTAAAAAATAAATATTAAAAAATAATTCTCTCTCTCTCTTAAAAAAAAAAGAATTTATGCTTTCCATTTATATATTTTGTAAATATGACTATTATGCAATAATACCTCATATAATGTTATAGCATCTTAGGTGTAGGAATATAGATATATATTCATATATATCCCATCATGGAGACACCACTCTCATCTAAACCTATCTCCCATAGACCTATCTCCAAATACTATTACATTGGGGAGATAGGACTTCAACATATGAATTGGGGCTGGGGGACTTGATTCAGTTCATAGCAACATTGTATCATAGCATCTTAGTGTAATATTCTTTTACCTATATTAGGACTATGTTTTAAATCTGAAACTGCCATGTATTCTGGCTTGATACTGTCGGAGTCATCTTCAGTGATCTCTCCAGCTGTAGTTTCTAATGAACTGTTTTCCCTCTGAGAGGACACTAAATGTGATTGTTTGCTTTCTATAATTTAGTTTGTTTGGTTTTGGTACCTGGAATTAAACCCAGGGGCTCTTAACCACTGAGCCATATCCCCAGCCCTTTTTAATATTTTATTTAAAGACAGAGTCACGATAAGTTGCTTAGGGCCTCACTAAGTTGCTGTGACTGGCTTTGAACTTGTAGTCCTCCTGCCTCAGCCTCCAGAGCTGCTGGATGCTGGGATTACAGGCATGGCCACTGTGCCCGGCTCTATGATTTAGATTCCCCACCTTTATACGTGACATGTAACTAATGTGGTTATCTTCACCTGCATCCCTAGCAATGACGGTACAAACATAATGCCACTACTATTGCATACTTTATCTCTAGACCCCTTATATTTCAATTTTTATAGAGGCAACTGTATAATTCTGTAGTGGCACCTCCTTTCTCCACAGAAAAATCTTAACTGGGTTTCTCCAGAGATCTTCACCATTTTAGGATTGTCAGCAAAAGAGTCTCTACAAAATAGTTCAATGTAGATAAACTTTCTCTTTTCATGTTGACCTGTTTTACTTAGCTATTGGCCAGGAAGAAATCAGCACTCCAGGTGCTGAACACCCCCTTACTAGTTTTTCAGAAACCTGTATCCAGCATAGTAGTTTGTAGAAATGTGTAAACAAGGCCTCTGGCCTTGAGCTGGGGCTTCACAGAGATGTCTGCATTTCTAAGATAAGAGAAGTTACAATTGGGCTCTGTGGTAACAGCTGGCAGGGGGGAGGAAAGAAAGGGGAGAGGATTGTCTTTGAAGGGTTAATGTGCCCAGAACAGTGAAAGAAAAAGATGCTTTTATGTGAACTTCTGCAGACTGGGAACTTCTGAGCCCCTCCCCTTACATGCTGGGTATAAAATTCTGAAACTACCTGAACTTGGGGTTCAGGGGATTGATTACAGCGAAAGCTTTGCCCTCTGAACCTGGCTGCAGCCAAATAAAACTGTTTCCTGCTATCTTTGGTGCCTTGCCTGTCTGTCCCCATAACAATTCTCTAACATACTATTTCCGTTCTTATTCACCAGTGAACTATGACCACTCTTGTTCAATTAATTCTCTGTCATACCTCTCTCTCTTCCCTAGACACACATTCACACTCCTAGAATTAGGACTGCATCGTTGAAGCCAGATCATAAATCTATAGAAACAAGATTAGTAGAGGTGTTTTGGCTAGGGGAGGTGTTTTTAAGTATATTTATTTATTTTGTTTGGTACTGGGTTTTTTGTTTTGTTTTGCGTTTGGTACAGGAGCACTCTGTCACTGAGCTACATCCCCAGCCCTTTTCATTTTGAGACAGGATCTCACTAAGTTGGTGCATCTGGCTTTAAACTTGTGATCCTTCTGTCTCAGCTTCCTGAATACCTGGGATTACAGACATCTACCATCACCATGCCTGGCTGTTAGTAAGTCTCTTCAAGGACATCTCGTCCAGTCCTCCCATTTTAAGCTTCTATCTAGAGATAGTTTCCTCAAGGTTCCACAGCAACTAAGTTAGAACTTGGATTTCCTGTTTCTTGGTCTAGAACTCATTCAGTTTATTTCATGCTATCCTGGCTCTGTGAAAATATTTTGTATTTCCATCTTTTGTTTTAAACTTATTTTAAAGAACTTTATGATGTGTCCCAGAAGAACTTACCCTTTTGGGGGGCTGTGCGGGATTGAACTCAGGGGCTCTCAACCACTGATCTATGTCCTTGGCCCTATTTTGTATTTTTTATTGAGAGACAGGGTCTCACTGAGTTGCTTAGTGCCTCACCAAGGCTGAGGCTGGCTTTGAACTTGTGATCCTCCCAACTCAGCCTTCCATGCCCCTGGGATTATAGGCAGGTGCCACCATGCCCGGCTAGAACTTACCCTTTTGTAAGACATTCTTAAAGATTTTGTTTTTTTCTAAGTTCTTTAGCGTTCTTTCATACCTGGGATTACAGTCATGTACCACCGTGCCTGGCTGTTATATTTTTACCACAATTGGTATGAAAACTTGCTTTAACTTGAGGGGTTGCATTTATTAAAATTTGCTTTATTAAGATTAAATGTATGGTTCAGTGCTAGAGCAGTTGCCTAGCATGCACAAGGCCCTGAGTTCATCCCCAGTATTGGGGGGAAATAAAGAAAAATCCTACCTATCTGGTCTTCTTCCATTTTTACATCAGTACTTTCTGTGACTTGTTCTCCATCTTGAAGTTCTTGTGATTTTTCTGTCTTGTGTCCCAGAATAGCATCCAACTCGGTAAAAAATTTCATATTCCTAGTCGTGCCTAGGTCCTGAGCTGTTCTTACAATCTTGTATTCGTGTTTCAGGTTTTTGTACTTTGTTCGGCACTGCTTCCAGTCTCTCTCTATTCCAGATTTCTGAAGCTTGGAAGCAATTAGTTCAAATATCCTTTTGTTTCTCACTGTTCCCTCTAGTTGTTGTTGGATGCTTTTATCTGACCAGATGCCTATTAAAGCCCTGACTTCTGGCATAGTCCAGTGTTTTCCTCCTTCATTTGCAACAGTTGGGATAAAAGGTGAATTATTAGGAGAATCCATTATTGATGTAGAGATACCTGCATCAGATGTGAAGAAATAAGAATCATGGATTACATACATCAAACAAGGTAAATAATTGGATACAACATTATGGAAGACATTTTCTCCATAGGAGACAGAATAACAAATTATAGGTTAACTTTTTTTTTTTTTTTTAGAATTTTTTTTTTTAATATTTATATTTTAGTTCTTGGCGGACACAACATCTTTGTTGGTATGTGGTGCTGAGGATCGAACCCGGGCCGCACGCATGCCAGGCGAGCACGCTACTGCTTGAGCCACATCCCCAGCCCAATAGGTTAACTTTTGCTTACACTAATGGGTAAATGGAAGTACAGAACTTGAATCTGTTCATTATCATGACAAAGACTGGCTTAAACAAGGGTAGGTCTTCAGTCACATTTTGATCATTGTTCTTCTATAAAGGTTCTTTCCCACTTGTTCACATATGGGCTATTTATCAGTATATAGCTAAAGTTGAACACATTATATTTATTAAGAAAGCAATATGATTACATAAGAAAATGACTTTAATTTTTGTTTTGCTATAGGACAGGTTTGAATAATTCCTTTTCTAGGGGGGGGTTAAAAACTGCTACTCAAGTGCTTCCCTCATCTTTCTTCTCAAGATTGGGATTTTCATGTGCATTGGCTGGGAAGAACCACACACAATCAGTATTTACTCCTTTGGAAATTAGAGGAAGATCAAATGACATTTTAAGTAAAATGCTACCTTCTTTTATTGGTAGAAATTCTTTAATATCCCATGGTGCTTTCACATTAGGTTCCTAAATTAGTTTTACAATTCACTTTATATAAATGACATCAATTAATGTTATAGTTGGCATCATATTGGTTATTTTAACAACCATATTGTTTTTCTCAGATTTTGTGTTCAGGTTTAAATAAGTTGTAAATGATTAGAAAACACCATATAGCTGGGCATGGTGGTGTACATCTGTAATCACAGTGGCTTAGGAGCCTGTGGATTGCAAGTTCAAATGCAGCCTCGGCAACTTAGTGAGGCCCTAAGCAATTTAGTGAGACCCTGGTTCAAAATAAAATATAAAAAATGAGCTGGGCATGTGGCTCAGTGGTTAAGTGCCCCTGAGTTAAATCCTCAGTGCCAAAAGAGAAAAAATAAAAACAAAAACCGTATAGAATTTACTTGCAATAGATAGTAGTTTTTATTTTGTGGTATATTTAATATCACTATTTTGAAATGCTTTTCAGTTATTTTTTTCTTTATTTGAATTAGAAATAAAGTGTTATTATTTGGGTTAGAAATGAGTTTTTTGCTTCTACCTTCAATAATACATTGGAAGCAAAGAGTGGATTGACATTGGATTTAATTAAGAATCCTTGATCTCGTGTACTTAATATTACTTATTTTCAGATGTGAAGTTTTGTTTGTCTTTTACCCCCAGAATACCAAATGTCAAAGCAATTATGTTCATTACTATAAATTTAGCCATTGTAGTTCTTATAAAATTAAAGAATAAAAGTTAGAAATTGGAGTAAGTATTTCTATAAAACTTTTTGTTAAGGAAATAATTTTCTTTCAAAAATGACTTTTCAGCCTAAGCTTGTACAGGAGAAAAAACAAATTACTCAGAAGTGTTTCTGTCAGGAAATACTGTCCATGTTCTCAGATTAGAAGCAGTCTTTCCAATTTGAAATTAGATCAGTTTCATAACGTTTTTGGCCCTTCATACTATACCTAGTTCCATTGGTCTGACATGAGAAACCAAAAGCAAAGGATTTCCTGAGATATCTTCTTTATCTTCTAATGGAACTGACATTTTGCCTGGAAGGAGAACAGAATTCCTTTTAGAAATAAGTACTAAGGGAAAAAAGTTGAATTAACATAACTGGTAAAGCTAGTTGCTAAAGCTGAATTTATCCATGAAAATGGATTTGTGATGGACATATTTTATAATAAAATGGTATAATATGGCTCAATAAAATGGCATAATATGGCTTAAATAATTATCCCATTTACTTGGTTTATTTTGAACTATTAAAATTGTTTGAATTTGTAAATTTCCAAGGAGTATTGTGATTAATTTTCATTTGGGTTAAATTAACCCCAGCTGTTTGGGAGGCTGAGGCAGGAGGATTGAAAGACTGAGGCCAGCCTAGGAAACTTAGAGAGACCTATCTCAAAATAAAAAAATAATGTCTGAGGATAAAGAAAGCTCAGTGGTTGAGGGCCTCTGGATTCAATCCCCAGTACTACATCAATAAATAAGCAAACAACTAAATAAGATGTGTTTTATTTATGTTTGTTTCTTAGGTGCTTTAACACAGTAGGGACTTTTATAAATGCTACTGGTAATGTACAAGAGGAATATACAATGAGAAATATAATCAGAAAATGTTTTACTGGCACATAGGGCCAAACAGCTTAAGAATTTTTGTGTATTATATAATTAATTGACATACTAAACATTTCAGAAATTTATCAGAATTACTTAAATGTGGTAAGAGATGTATTATTTAAAAGAACCATGCCAGACCTTTTTTTTTTTTTTTAATATTTTCTTAGTTGTCAATGGACCTTTATTTTATTTATTTATATATGGTGCTGAGAATCAAACCCACTGCTTCACACATGCCAGGCAAGCACTCTACCACTGAGCCACCACCCCAGCCCCCCCATGCCAGACTTAAAAGAATGAAATCCTTCCTTGAGCTCTTTGTTTTATGGTTTGGTGGTTTCTATGCTTGCTTTCATAGAGGAGGCAAAGGCTACTTCCTAAAATAATCAGGTAAGGAGGATAATTCGTGTCTGTGGTTCTGGGAATTGAACCCAGGTCCTCACACATGCCAGGCAAGTGCTCTGTCACTCATCTACAACCCCAGTCTCAGGAGGATGATTTTTTTTTAATTAATTGATTTAATCTAATTTGTTATATATGACAGCAGAATGCATTTTAATTCATATTACACATAGGAGGATGCTTTTTTTAAGGGAAAAAAATAAATCTTTGAAAGGAACCCAACAATGACAATGAAGTTGCCAGCTAACCAGGAAGGGTTGAGTATATTTTGATTGCTCTTTGTAATTTTTTTAAATTAAAGATTTATTCATCTTATAAATTATCATTCCCAAATGCTTTTCTAATTCTGTTTGCCAGGTAATAGAAATAGTATTGTATTTTATTTAGGTGTGATTTGATTGACATAAACATCCACTTAAAATCATGATTCATGGGGCTGGGGTTGTGGCTCTGCGGTAGAGCACTTGCCTTGCTTGTGTTGGGTGCCAGGTTCAATCCTCAGCACCACGTAAAAATAAAAATAAAGGTACTGTGTCCATCTATAACTAAAAACCAAAATAGTTCTTAAAAATTATGATTCACGACTATATTTAGAGACATTGTCATTGAAAAAAATGTGTTTATCATATTTAAAAGTCTGTTGGTTCCCATGTTAAAATAGGGAAACAATTAAATATGGAAAGTTAAATAAATATAGAAGTACAAAGCACCACTGTTATCAAATAACACAATCGTGTTTTTTAACTTTCAAAGTAAAAATTGCCAATTTTAAGTCAAGTTTTACAGTTTATTGAGGATAAAGGAATTAATAAGGTATGTCTTAGATTTAGTTGAATATAGAAAATAAGAATTTGGGGTTACATAAGAATTTTTTAGAGTAACATGGGGAAGATATTGGTACACTCGGGTCATTTATCCTGAGCTAATGACAGTAAGCAGAGAATGTGGTTTTCTGCTCTGTTCTCTGGTTTTCTATCCATAGAATGGAATCTGGGGCTAGCGTACAGGTAGGCTTCCCAACTTCTTCAGGAATTTTTTTTCTTAAGTTGGTCATTTATAGTGTGAATCCTGAAATGATACTCAGAGGCCCTGTGCCTGGAAGTTTTAAACTGAATCCTTAAGTCATTGCTTCTGATGCTTTTCATATAAAGAGGAGACCGAGGGGAATCTGGGTCACTGAAGGAATGTGGTTTGGCAGCAGTGGACCTAAGGTATTATCAGGTTGATTTAGTTACCAGAAGACATGAAGACTTTCTAAGAACCCAGTTGTATGAACAAGGAATTTTCAAGTGAAAACAAATGTATAGAAAAATGGTTATAACAATACTCTGTGTGATATGATAAAGTTATAGATAATGAGAGTGGATGAGAGAAAATTTTTATAGAACATATCAGTAGACTTTTTATGAATAATTGTTGGCCAAAAGTCAAGGATATCTCAGACATTTCTATGGAAGTCTAAAGTGGAAGCAATTTGTAGGAGGATCGATTTTCAATGAGTATAGAGGAGTTTGATTTTAGAATTCAGGGTTTAAGGTACTTTATACAGACATGATTAGGTTGTATAATATAGGCCCACTGCTTATGAATGGGACTAAGAAATTTGAAGCCAGAAGGGTACCTGAAAGGGTTAGAAGATAATCGCTTTAAGAAGCAAAGATATTAGCACCTACATCTTCTAAACCAACACATCTGGTGGAAGATTTTGAGAAGTGATTAAAGAGTCCTGAATGATTAAAAGAAAAAAATATTATAACTGCTGTTTATAATGACTACAGAGCATTCTCAACATTTGGCATAATGTTAGAGATGCAAAGGGTTTTTATAAGTGGGATAGATTGTTTCTTAGTCAAATGATTACTGAGCTATAAACATGAAATTCAGCCAACCCAAGTTAACTCAGCCATAATGGCTGTCCTCAACGCCCTTTGCATTTGGAACCTTTAGTGTACTGCTTGCCATTTTCTCTAGGGTGTTACATTTATTCTTGGTTCCTCCTTTTGGAGGTTTAATAGCATTCATTGTATGTTCTTTGTACATGGGTCACACGACAGTGAGGGTTACAGGTACTTGAACAACTCTGCTCTTTAAAAAAAATAGTAATATTTAAAAATATTTAGCCATGGAAAAAAAATCTCATTACTGTCACTCTGCCTGCCTAGTGACGCTTGTGGCTTCCAGAGACAATGAGCAAATCTTAACTAGTGCTGGGCTTAACAACACAGCAGGTCAAGGACCTTGTTTAATATCTTCAAAATCTTCAGTCATGCCTATATGCCGAAAATCCCACTGAGGCAGGAAGATCACAAATTCAAGGCCAGCCTCGGCAATTTAGCAAGACCTTTTCTCCAAAAAAAAAAAAAAAGGCTGGGGGTGTGGTTCAGTGGTAAAGTGCCCCTGAGCTCAATTCCTAGAACCCCAATAAATATATACATACAGAAATAAATGAATCAAAATCTTCACTTATTTATTGAATCTATTTTTGTCTTTGTTTAATTATTAAATCTATATTTGTCTTTGTTGTAAAATGAAGCTCTGCCAGACAAGTCATAAAAAGTGTTTATCAACTCTATTTTAATGCTTTTATTTATTAATTTAAGAAAATGGAAACATTAAAATAGAGAAGAAAGTTCTGTCTTGTGGAAAAGCAAGTTGAACAGTATTTTTGGTATTCTCTTTTTTGCCACTCTTATCAAAATCAAACCTAAAATATTTTTAGAATCCAATCCATATTTCAGAAACACATCATACATACATTTGGCACTAGCAGTTAAGGCCATTTCAGTGTGTTTTTTCTGTATTTTAACAGTTGTCAAAGTGGTATTTAACTTCTTTTTTTAAAAAAAATTCTTACCATGTGTAAAATAGTGTAAGATGCAATTTTTTTTTTTTCAACCTTGATATTTTAGCTGTATTTTCATTTGGACTCAGAAGTGTCCTGTATTTAAAGTTTGTGAAACTGTAATATGAAGAGAAACAAACAAACAAAAAAAAATAGGTTTTTTGTTTTTTGTTTTTTTCTTTTTACCTTCAGTGGTCTCTGGGGCTGTGCTTGGGCTCATCGTTGCCAGGTGCCTGCTGTTAGCATCCTCCTCTGTTAATTGTGTGGCAGGTTCATTCTGCAGGATTACGTCCAAGTCGTGGAAGAACTTCATAGTTTTAGAGCTGTCTCCAGAGTTGTGGGCATACTTCACAGTTCTGTATTCATATTTGAGATTCTTATACTTTGCCTGGCATTGTTTCCAGTCTCTGTGTACTCCTAGTGATTGCAGCCTTTTAGCAATGTAAATAAATATTCCTTTATTTCTCAGTGTGCCATAAAGTTGTTTTCGTATATTTTTTTCTGCCCAGACACTTAGCAAAGCTTTAACCTCCTCGTCAGTCCAGTGCTTCCCAGCTCCACTCTCCATGTTGAAAGTGACCTGGAAATGATTCACTACTTGTAGCCACCAGTTTTGTTTCCTAGGAAACCAGACGGCTACCGGCTTGTTGTCAGTGAAAGCATCTAGTTTAACTGGTTCAAGCTGCCTGAGGGAGTAACTGAAGGAACTGCCAAATATGCAGGGCAAGCTTTGTGATTAAAGAAACCTGAACCTAAATGATTGCTAACCTTTTTTTCATTCAGCTTTAAGGAAAAATTACCCTTGAGACAAAAGGGAAAGAGACTATTTTTGTGTGTATTTCTTATGATTTACTGTTCTGCCAAATGATTGTGGATTTTTAAAAATTGGAAATGGTTGGCAGAGCTGTTTTTCAGAGGTTTATAGCTAATGTTAATGTAAAGTGATATAAATAGAAAGTGATATTTGGGCTTGGGGATGTAGCTCAGTGCTGAAGAGCTTGCCCAACATTTGTTAGGCCTCAAGTTAAATCAATCACCAGCACTGTAAAGACTAAACAAAAAAGCCTGATATTTGTTGGAGAAAAGTTGGAAAATGCAGAAAAGCAAATGGAAATTGTTTTGCTTATATGTAAATACTCACCCTGTTAATCTTACTCAGAGACTAATATTACTAGAGGATGGAGGCCCAAGTTCTGGAGTTGGATTGTCTGTCATGATCCTGGCAGCACCATCTGCTCACTGTGTGACTTTGGACAAGTTATTTTTCCATTTCTTTGGTGTGCTTATCTGTGAGATGGGAATGGCAATCGCAGTCTTGCTTCACAGGATTGTTGTGAAAACTACATTATTTCCCTTTATGTAAAAGTGTTTAGGGTTCCAGAAACTGGTATGTATATTGGTTGGAATCAGATGACAGGATCATCTTGTTGGAGTTGTCTGCTGCTATTACCAGTCATCAGCATCATGTGTGGAAGCAATGTGAGCCTTCGTAGCATTGAGTGTGATATGGATGCTTGTTGACAAAGTGCGGTAATGAGGCTTTTTAGAAGCTCTTCAACTGAGGATTAATAGTTGATGCCTTTGTGTTTTCACAGGGGCCAGGAGAGTGCTGGTATCGTGACCAGTGATGGGAGTTCTGTGCCAACATTCAAAACGCATAAGGTAAACTTGAACATTGAAAAAGATGATGGTCAAGATAACAATTGCCAGATGATCATTAGTATATGAGGGGAGAAAGGAATGAATAAACAATTTGCAGAAGATAGTACCTTTTCAATCATTTTCAATTTTTTATCCTAACATCTGTCAAATTAGAATCTTCCTTCCTTCCTTCATTTCCTACATGCCTACCTTCCTTCCTGCCTCTTTACGCCTTTTCATCCTGATTAGAATTATGTAGCATAGAGACAGTAGGTGAACTGGGATTGCCTGAACAGAGAGGCTTATTTGCTAGCAGTACTAGTCTGTGTTTTTTTCTAAGATATGCTTTTTCTTTGACTTCTCAAGGGAATGGGTCTTGTAAATCATGTTTTTACTGAAGACAATTTGAAGAAATTGTATGTTTCAAATCTTGGCATTGGACACACGAGGTATGCCACTACAGGAAACTGTGAATTAGAAAATTGTCAGCCCTTTGTTGTTGAAACACTTCACGGGAAAATAGCTGTGGCACATAATGGCGAATTGGTGAATGCTGCTCGGTTAAGGAAAAAGGTAAGTTTTCATTAATGCAGTTAGTTAGAGGATCTTGTCAAGGGACATTTCTTTTCTTTCTTTCTTTTTTTTTTTTTTTAAACCAGGGATTGAACCAAGGGGCAGTTTACCACTGAGTTACATCCCCTGCACTTTTTTTAAGAGACACAGTTTCACTAAGAAACTTAGAGCCTTAGGCTCATGAGTTGCTGGGATTGCAGAAATGGCATTTCTTAATTGTTGCTACCTGATGCCTAACTGCCACTAGCAATCACATAAGAATTACCTGGAGTATTTGTTATAATTCCAGATTCTAAGATACCCCCCCCCCCGCGCCCCCATAGTTGAGGGCATTTGAATATACTCCCAAGGTGGTTTGCAATAGTGTTGCTTTAGTGTTGAGATTTGGGAAGTTGATTTATGGTTTCTGTTTTAAGCACAGAAAAATTAGGGTTTATAGATCCTTTCTGTCCTTTGGAAATTTGTTTCTGTGTTCAAAGTTTATTTGACTTTCAGACTCATCACAGCATAACCCAAATATAAGGGTTTCTCACACCAACCAGTTCTCTAGAGGACATCAACTGAGTATCCTATAATTCAGATCAACATTGCAACCTAGAGTCAGGGTCTGATCCCAGTGATTAAGAGCTTAGTCCCACAAGTCTACTACTTTCCGCTTCAGATGTCAGTCACAAGTTTGAGTCTCTGATACTTTTAACCAACTGGCTATTGGGTGTTTCATGTCCCCTTCCTGATTTCCATCATTTGATAGAGCAGTTCACAGAACTCAGGAAAGTATTTTTTTTCTTTTTTTAAAATATATATATCTTTATTTTTTAGTTGTAGACGGATAATACCTTTATTTATCTTTATGTGGTGCTGAGGCTCGAACCCAGTGCCTCACACATGCTAGGCAAGTACTCTACCACTGAGCCAGAGTCCCAGCCCAGGAAAGTACTTTTCTTATGCTTACCAATTGATCATAAAGCATACTACAATCAATACAGCAGAACAGTCAAGATGAAGAGATGGGTAGGGGGGCTGAGGATATGGTTCAGTTGGTAGAGTGCTTCCCTTGCATGCATAAAGGCTGGGGTTCAATCCCTAGCACCACCAAACAAAGAAAAAAGAAGACATGGGTAGGACAAAGTATGTGGGAAGAGGCATAGAGCTTTGATGCCCTTTGTGTACCACTCCAGGCTCTCCTTAGTTATCTGAAAACTGTCCCAATTTGTTCTATTTGGGTTTCTTGAGATCTCATTAAGTTGGCATAATTGCTTGAAATAGTAGCCTTGAATTATCAGCTCAAACTTCAGCCCCCTTCCCTCCTGGAAGGTCTGGTATAAGGTTGAAAGTTACCTCTAATCACCTGGTTGGTTCTCTGGCTACCAGTCATTTCATTATCCTACTAAATACGCTTACATTGGTCGTTGCAAGGGGTGTAGGAGCTGTGTGTGAGGAAAATCCTGGTCAAAAATCAACCTGTGGCTGGGTGCAGTGGCACACACCTGTAATCCCAGCAGCTCAGGAGTCTGAGACAGGAGGATCACGAGTTCAAAGCCAGCCTCATCCATGGCAAGGCACTAAGCAACTCAGTGAGACCCTGTCTCTAAATAAAATACAAAATAGGGCTGGGGATGTGGCTCAGTGATCTGAGTTTAGTCCCCAGCACACATACCCCACAATCACTCCAAAATCACCAACCTACAGTTGACTTTCCAGCACTACATATCCACCAAATGCAGATAAAATGTATCTGGGGGCAGGGGCAGGAAATTGCCTGTACTGAACACGTACAGACATTTTTCTTGTCATTATTCCCTAAACAATAACGTAATAACTATTTGCATTGTGTTAGAAATATCTAGACATGATCTAAAATATATGGTAGAGTGTATTAAGTTATATACAAATTCTACATCATTATTTTATATTTTATAAGGGACTTATGCATTGCAGATTTTGGTTCTGCAGCACTCCTAGAACTAGTTTCCCATAGGTGCAGTTCAATGGTATATATTTATCAAAGCATAAAAAGAAAGTAGACCTGGGTTGATGGTACTGGCCCATAATCCCAGCAACTAGGAGGCTGAGACAGGAGAATTGCAAATTGAAAGCCACCCTCAGCAATTTAGAGAGACCCTGTCTCAAAATATAAAAAGGGTTGGGAGTGTGGGTCAGTTCCACTGGTTCAATTAAGTACCCCTGGGTTCAATTCCTGGAACCAAAAAAAAAAAAAAAAACAGAGTAGAGTATAGGTTCAGGTTCAGTATCCTTTCTTTGAAATGAACCAGAAGTGGTTCAGATTTCAGATGTTTTGGGATTCTAAAATCTTTGGATTGGAACCAAGTCTAAACATATTAATTTATGTTTCATATACAAATGATGCACATAGAGTAAATATAATTTTGTATGATGTTTTAAATGATCTCATGCATGAAACAAACTTTCATGTGCAATTTCCACTTGTGGCATGTTGGTGCTCAAAAAGTTTCAGATTTTGAAGCATTTCAAGTTTTGGATTAGGGATGTTCAATTTGTATATCTGAGGCATAAAAAAAGCATATGAAGAAAATGGAGTCTAAACTTGAGGATGTCAAATATAAGAGAAATGAATTGTAACCATAATGGAAACTAAAATAGAATCTGGGAGTAAGGACAAAGGATATTTACTCCTACCCTTTATTTACAGCTTATCATTTGGAAGTTTTTGTGTTAACAACGTCTAGTTTATGCCTTTGACTTCATCCATTATTTCATCCTTTTTTTTTTTTTTTTTTTTTTGGTGGTTGGGAGGGAATAACCAGGGATTGAACTCAGGGGCACTCAACCACTGAGCCACATCCCCAGCCCTATTTTGTATTTTATTTGGAGATAGGGTCTCACTGAGTTGCTTAGGCCTTGCTTTTTCTGATGGTGGCTTTGAATGTGCCACCACACCCAGCTTCATCATTCTTTTTAAAATTGTTATCATGCGGTGTCTTCATGTACCTGGTAGTTTCTTTTTTATCCACTTATGCCATTCATGGATGTTTAGTTTCTTCACTTCACTAGATTCTGATCATCTTGATTGGCACCCGAGGACCAGGTGGTAGTAGTTAGTAGGGCATGTTTAGACAAGTGCATACTCCATTATTCTTTCAGTCTCTTAGAGCTGTTGTCTCACATAAAGTAAGCAGTTTCAGAAGTTGAATGATGATGAACTGGTGGGCTGGAAGTATCTGGAACCCAAGCTTTTGTACCACTTGTTCTCCTGTTTTCCACTCTATCATTAGGGCTTCCCAGAGCTTTGCTGTGCCCTCTTTACAGGCTCTGGCATTATAATCTATGTAAGATACATTTTGCTTGGGAGTGGTGGTACATCTCTGTGATCCTAGCAGCTTAGAAGGCTGAGACAGGAGGAGGATTGCAAGTTCAAGACCATCCTCAGCAACTTAGTGAGAACTTGAGCAACTTAGTGAAACACTATCTCAAAATAAAAAACAAAAAGAGCTGGGGATGTAGCTCACTGGGTTAAGTCTCCAGTTTAAAAGAAAAAGGAGGGGCTGGGGATGTGGCTCAAGCGGTAACACGCTCGCCTGGCATGTACTGGGCACTGGATTCGATCCTAAGCATCACATAAAAATAAAGATGTTGTGTCCACTGAAAACTGAAAAATATTAAAAAATTCTCTCTCTCTCTTAAAAAAAAAAAGGATATATTTCTGGTTCTAAACGAAAAAAATATATATAACTCATTTTAAAAATTCAGACAACCCCAAAAGTATGCAGTAAATTACTAAAAGGTCACCACTTAGAGATTAGTGTCCATTTCAATTCACTTTTTTCAGACTTGTTCAGAACTTCAACTGGTATTTATACATTTAATTGTTTAATACAGTTGATTCCTTTCTTCTATCAGTAATCATTGAGGATGGGTAACCACCATCACTACCACTAACAGATGCAGTTTGAGAGTCACCACTCTAGTGTGCCTTTCTTAAGGGAATGTGTCTTACTCATCAGGAGTGTTGTGGGTAGAAAAAGACCCACAATCCAAACTCTTCCTCCCCTCAACCCCATTGCAGGTCTATATGCCCTCAAACTTTTCTTAGTGTCTCCTAAAGCACTGTTTTTTTTTCTCCTCAAACATTTGGAGACTTCCCATTGCCTTCCACAGTAGTCCTCTGTTTTCAGCATATACATACAATTAGTGGGGTGCAGGGTTTTCATAACTAGGTGTCAGCAGAATGCCCAATTATTTCCATTATGGTGGACTGTTGGGTGAGGACTAGAGGGGAGCTTTCTCTGCTAATGACAGATTTCTCTTCTGTATAGCTTCTGCGTCATGGTGTTGGTCTGTCCACCAGCTCTGATAGTGAAATGATAACCCAGTTACTGGCATATACCCCTCCTCAAGAACAAGATGACACCCCAGACTGGGTAGCAAGGTAACTGTAAATTTGGATTATTCTTGCAGCTTTGGTGATGCAAACATTGCTTTCAGTGTTTATAACTGAAGTGATTCGTTTAGTCATTTTAATTAATCCATTTCAGGATTAAAAACTTAATGAAGGAAGCACCCACAGCATACTCCCTGCTTATAATGCACAGAGATGTTATTTACGCAGTTCGGGATCCTTATGGAAATCGTCCTCTATGCATTGGTCGACTTATTCCAGTTTCTGATATAAATGACAAAGGTAAGGGACTTCAGAAAGAATTAAGTTTCCAAAGTCATTGCCCTACTGCTAGCGAGCCCTGAAATCTTTAGGTATAGGAAACTTATGAGTGAGAGGGATTTAGTTAAACAGAAAAATGGCTTTGTTAGTCTTTTGTTTGGTTGGTTTTGATGCTGGGATTGATCCCAGGGTGCTTAACCACTGAGGCATATCCCCAGCCCTTTTTATTTTTTTATTTTTGAGAAAGGTCTTACAAAATTGCTTGGGGCCTCACTAAAGTTACTGATGCTGCCGTGATCCTCTTGCCTCAGCCTCCTGAGTAACTGGGATTATAGCATGCCCCACAGTGTCCAGCTCGGTGTTGTGTGTTTTTAAAGTACTTTTCTTTGTCTACATCTAAGAATGAGTCACTTTTTTTTTTTTTTAAGAGCTTAATGGTTATACATAGTAGTTGGGTTTATCCCAACAAACTGTACTTGCGTGGAAATCAATTTCAGTTCATGAACCTCCCCTTTCCCTCCCATCTTTCCCCATTCCCCTTATTTTTCCTCTATTAGACTTCCTTTTTAAAAAAAAAAATTATTTTTTAGTTTTAGGTGGACACAATATCTCTATTTTATTTTTATGTGGTGCTGAGAATCAAACCCAGTGCCTCACGCGTGCTAGGCGAGGGCCACATCCCCAGCCCCAGACTTCCTTTTCCTTGTCTTTTTTTTTTTTTTTTTTAAGGATTCTTTAAAAAACAAAAAACTTTGTTTTATTTTTATGTGTTGCTAAGGATTGAACCCAGTGCCTCACACATGCTAGGCAAGCACTCTACCACTGAGCCACAACCCCAGACCTGCTTGTCTATTAATCTGTATTTCATTGGTTCTTCTCTTCATCCTCCATTCCTTTATTTTATTTAGCTTCCACATGAGAGAAAACATTCAACCATTGAGTTTCTAAGTTTGGCTAATTTCACTTAGCATGATATTCTCCATTTCCATCCATTTACCATCAAATGCTATAATTTATGAAAATGGGTCACTTTTAATGTATTAACAGACATTCTTATTTTTTTCAGTCTGAGCTACTCATTTGTAGTCTTTGTTTAGCTTTTAATTTCTACAGTATGCTTTTAGTGATTTTCTTTTTGACTTTTCAGGTGTCTTGTTTAGTCATAAAAATAATGTTGGTAGGAGTCTTAGGACTATTATTTATCTTTGGCTTAAGTTAGATGAAGATCCATGTGCTTTTTTTAAAAAATTTTTTTAGTTATAGGTGGACACAAACTTTATTTTGTTTGTTTATTTTGTACGTGATGCCTGGGATTGAACCTAGTGCCTTACTCACGCAAGCTAGGCAAGCACTTTACCACTGAGCCACAACCCTGGCCAAATCTATGTGCTTTTAAAGTCATGAAATCATCTTTTCTTTGAGCTTTTTTTACTTTATCTATTTAGTGTTTAACTATTCTGTTGAAATAGCCTCTTTTAGGGCTGAGGATGTGGCTCAAGCGGTAGCGCGCTCGCCTGGCATGCGTGCGGCCCGGGTTCGATCTTCAGCACCACATACCAACAAAGATGTTGTGTCCGCCGAGAACTAAAAATAAATATTAAAAATTCTCTCTCTCTCTCTCTCTCTCTCTCCTCTCTCACTCCCTCTTTAAAAAAAAAAAAAAAAAGAAATAGCCTCTTTTAAAATTACTTAAATCCATTAACTGAGTTCTTTTTTGATTTATAGGAAAAAAAACATCAGAAACAGAAGGATGGGTTGTGTCTTCAGAATCTTGTAGCTTTTTATCTATTGGTGCAAGGTAAGTTTCACCCATTGGGCATTTTATCTTTTCCCACATTTATAAGACGTTTTTTAGTTGGGCATGGTGGCATGTTCCTGTGGCCCCAGCTACTTAAGAGGCTGAGGCAGGAGGAGCACTTCAGCCTGTGAGTTTGAGACCATCCTGGACAAGATAGTAAGATTCTGGCTTAAAAAGAGAGGGGATTTTTTTTTTTTTTTAATTAAAAAGAAAATTTCCTTTTGCTAATTACATGAAAGTTTTCTTTCTAACATATATAACAAAACATACACAATTTGTTATGTAGATTTGTGCTTAGCACTTACATTACATGAATGTGTACCTTGTAATTTTATGAGCATCATCTTTCTTTTACACTATTATGAGACTCAGAAAGGAAGGATGTTCTTAACAAGAAATTATAATGGAAAAATTTTAAATCAGGATAAAAATACTTACCTTTTATTTCAAAAATCAATAAAATGTAGGACTCTCTTTATTTTTTTGATTTAATTGTTTTGGGATGGAACCCAGGGGTGCTTCACCACTGAGCCAAATCCCTTATTTATTTATTTTTTTAAAAATGTTTTTAGTTGTAGATGGACACAATTCCTTTTTTATTTTTTTAATTTATGTATTTTCATATAGTGCTGAGAATTGAACCCGGTGCTTCATATGCTAGGCAAGCACTTTTCCAGAGTTCCAATCCCAGGCCCCCACACCCAGCCCTTATTTTTTATTTTCTGACAGGGTCTCACTAAGTTACTTAAGGCTTCACTAAATTGCTGAGGCTAGCTTTGAACTTGTGATTGTCCTGCCTCAACCTCCTGAGTCAACTGGGATTACCGCTGTGCACCATCGTACCCAGCTAAGATTCTCATTTTTGAAATTTTAAATTAGGACATAGAGATAACAGACTTATAGACATATTAAAGGAATCACTTTTTTTCTAAAAGGGAGGGAACTATGTGTTTTTAAATTGATATTATCATCGGCCTTAAGGACTGATTTAAACATTGTTTTCAAGATATTACCGTGAAGTTTTGCCTGGGGAAATTGTGGAAATATCCAGACATAATGTCCGAACTCTTGATGTCATATCAAGGTCTGAAGGAAACCCAGTGGCTTTTTGTATCTTTGAATATGTTTATTTTGCAAGACCAGATAGTATGTTTGAAAGTAAGTAAATTTCATTTCTTTGACTGTTCCTGTAAATTTCTTATTTGTCTCATTGAAACATAGCAGTTCTTGGCCCAAAAGTTTACCTTGCTTTTTGAAGGTACAGTTTTGGGTTTGTTGTTGTTGTTGTTGTTGTTTTAGTTGTAGATGGACACAATACATTTATTTTGTTTACTGGTTTTATGTGGTGCTGGGGATTGAACCCAGGGCCTCACATGTGCTAGGCAAGCGTTCTGCCACTGAAGGTACAGTTTTATGTTTTGTATATATTAATGAATTCATAAGTCATTAGATTGCTATTTCCCTTCCTTTCAACTTTAAGACATTATTTTTCTTATTAAAAATGATTATATGGGATGGGAGACATGGTCAAATATCAATCTTCTGCATGTGAAAAAAAATAATGATTATGATTTTCAAATGTATATTAAGGTCAAAATTTTTAATACTACACAGTTGAACTTTTTTTGGGGGTGGGTGGGTATCTCAGGGACACTTGACCCTGAGTATTTAGAGACAGGGTCTCACTGAGTTGCTTAGAGCCTCACTGTTGCTGAGGCTGGCTTTGAACTCAGGATCCTCCTGTCTCAGCCCCCCTCCCCAGCTGCATAGTTGAACTTTGAACTCCCCAATTTGAGTATTTTCACTTCATTGTTTTTGTATATATTGCTTTTTTGGTACTGGGGTTTGAACCCAGAGCCTTGAGCATTCTAAGCATGTTTGCTTTTTTTTTTTTTTAATACTTAATTGATGATGTTCTAATGCTGTCTTTTTAGAATAACAATATTAAGTAAAAATAACTTGTTTCCTTTTCCAAACATACCAGACCAAATGGTTTATACGGTAAGATACCGTTGTGGTCAACAGTTGGCAATTGAAGCACCTGTGGATGCAGATTTGGTTAGCACTGTTCCAGAATCTGCTACACCTGCTGCTCTTGGTTACGCAGGAAAGGTATTTCTCTTAATTACTTGGCATTGAATTGCATTCTTAGCAGTGGAATAAGAAATTCTAGCCTATAAAGGGAAACTCAACAAGGAAAGAAAAGGAAAGGTTTGGGAGTTTATTTGGATTCTTTAGAAGAATTATTATTTTCTAAGGTTTGTGAAGATCACAAAAAGCACCCCAAAACTGGGAAATTTGCCCTAGTTTGTGTGTGTGTGTGTGTGTGTGTGTGTGTGTGTGTGTGTGTGTGTGTGTGTGAGAGAGAGAGTGAGAGAGAGAGGGAGGTGAGGGGAGAGAGAGAGACAGACTTGGGACTGACTCCAAGGGTGCTCAGCCATTAACATCCTCAGCCCTTTTCATTTTTTATTTTGAGACGGTCTTGCTAAGTTGCCAAGGTTGGTCTTGAACTTTTTTTCCTCCTGCCTCAGCCTCCCAGGTTGTTGAGATTACAGGTGTGTGCTACCATGCCTAGTGGCCCTGTTCATTTTTTTTTTTTTAACAGATAGTAGTAACTATATAGAGAGAGAATTTAGTGGTAATGCAGGTTGAGCATCTCTAATCAAAAAATCCCAAATGTTGAGTACCAATAGGATACCATAAGTGGAAAATTTCAAACCTGAGCTCACATGACAGGTCATAGTCAAAACATAGGCACACTAAGAATATTGTATCTAATTGCCATCAAGATGTACGTGAGGCCAGGTGCAGTGGTGCACACCTGTAATTCCAGTGGCTCAGGAGACTGAGGCAGGAGGATTGCAAATTCAAAGGCAGCCTTAGCAAAAATGAGGCGTTAAGCCACTCAGTGAGACCCTGTCTCTAAATAAAATACAGAATAGGGCTGGGGATGTGACTCAGTGATTGAGTGCCCCTGAATTCAATTCTGGTCCCTGGTTTCAAAAAAAAAAGATGTACATGAAACATAAATGAATTTCATGCTTAGACTTGGTTTGCATCCCCAAAATATCTCATTGTATATCCAGATATTCTAAATCTGAAATTTGAAACCCTCTTGACAACATTTAAAATAAAGAATACTGGATGTGTATTTGCATATGAAAACCTCCTCCTTGAAATTTCCTCATTAGCTGCCGGGTTTCTGTTCTAGCAACTAAAAGGCTCAGGGGTCACTCTAGTTAAACTGGGCTAACTGGGCCGCACGAAATAACCACACAAGAGACACAAATACTTTTTTCTTTGAGGTTGCTGTGACTGCTCCTCTGACCTTAAGGGTCCGCAGAAAGAGAGAGAGAGAGAGAGAGAGCACACACATGTGCTGACCCCTTTTATTGAGGAGAAGCTATTCAAATGAGGCAAGGGGTCAGGTTTCAGGGGGCTGAGTCTATCTTCATGATGTCCACTGTCAGCAGGTTGACTGACACCTGGGTAGGCCACACCCAAGGGCACAGTAAGAGGAGGGGACACACAAAAGGCACTTCCATGAAGATTCTATCCTAAACAGGGCAAGGGGTTATACTACAAAGGAATAGCTTCACCCATGGGGCTGTAGCAAGACACACCCATTTCTGTGACTGAGCGCCTCAGCACCCAGCTGGGGAGTGTAACTCAGTCACCCATAAGGTTGGCCTCCCACAATTAGCCACTAATGTATCCATTTCTTACTAAGTCTGGATGATAAAAGTGTTTATATTCACTTTGTGTAATGTTCCTAGTGCTCTGCTTAATTTCATTTTTTCATACCAGGTAATTGTATAGTTATAGTGAATGATCCTAGAGCGTATAACACCTAATATTAACCATCTTGGATAGTGTTAGTAGTTTCCCATTGTTCTGGTGAAATATACCCGAGTCTGGGAATCTTTCTAAAAAAGAAATGTTTGTCCAGCTCAATTCCGGACCTTCAAGGGAAAGGTGCTAGTCTTTGCTTATTTCTGTTGAGTGCCTCATGCCAGATAAAACCACAATGACAAGAGCCAAACTAGAAACCAGAGAACAGTTCAGAAGTCAGACTCAGTTTTTATAAGAACTCTCTAGCAAGGCCAATCTAAGACCCTGAAGGACCCTTGAGAACTATTTCAATCCTTTCTGAGGACAGCCCCCACCCTGTTACACTCCACCTCCTAAGTAAGAGGTAAGTAATATTAAAATGTCCCAAAGCAACATACTTAAGGGTCTCCATTAGACCCGCCCGTTAATCCACGTCAGTGCCACACAGAGGACCATGCCACCAACACACGAACCTTTAGGGGACAAACTGTAGTAGATAGTTTAATTAGCTTCTGAAAGAAACTATATGCATATATTTCAGAAAAGATTACCTTGAGAAATGGATGAATAATTTCCTGTCCCTAAAGAGCATCTCCTTAGCCTACTGTTTATTCTTATGCCAATAATTTTTAAATGTGTAAAATTTTCTGACAGTGATTTATTCTTTTTTTTTTGTCTTCATATGCCTAGTGTTCTCTTCCAAGAGAAATAGAGGAATAACCATGTTTTAAGAGAGCAGAATTTCTTGCCTCACATGCACAAGGCCCTAGGTTCAATCCCCAGCACCACACACACCAAAAAAGAGAGCAGCATTAGCCAGGTGCAACGGTACTTACCTGTAAGCCCAGCTACTCAGGAAACTGAGGAAGGAGAATTGGAAGTTTCAGGCAGCCTTGGCAACCTTGGAAGACCCCATCTCAAAAAATAAAATCAAAAGGGTCATAAATAAAGAGGAAGGGATTAAAAATTCTAGTAAAATAAATTGTTTTTCTACAAACTATTTTCTTTCAACAGGGCTTTTCCTTCTTTTTTCCTGTCCACAGTTTAAATAGTGAAATAAATTTATATTCTGGTAATGGAAAGTTTGTAGCAACCACCAAATTGTCACGTTTTACATACATATTATAATGCTAGCATAATCTAAAGAGAAAAGGAGCCTGGAGTAGAGTGTGTATTGCTGCTCATTATCTATTCATGTCTCCCCTCTCAGTGTGGACTTCCTTATGTGGAGGTGCTGTGTAAAAACCGGTATGTTGGAAGAACTTTCATTCAGCCAAACATGAGGTTAAGACAACTTGGTGTTGCCAAAAAATTTGGAGTGTTGTCGGACAACTTTAAAGGCAAAAGAATTGTTCTTATAGATGATTCAATTGTGAGAGGCAATACCATCTCACCTATAATAAAATTGCTCAAAGAATCAGGTGCAAAAGAGGTAAGTAATATTAAAATGTCCCAAAGCAACAATACAATACTGTCAATAAAAATTGAAATTCAGTATCATGAATCAAAATGATAGGTCATTAAGGTAAGTTAGCTTGTTGTATCAGATTGTTTTACAAATAACTGTGGCAATTTGGAGAAATGTAATAGCCATTCTTATACTGTATACTAAGTTTTTGAAAGGCCAAAAAGCTAAATATAAAAGCTTAAGAATAATTTTGGAAATTTAATTAGCAGACCAACTTTAAAAATCATAATAATTGAATGCTTTTTAAATCTATACAATTTTGATTACTTTCTCCATTTGAAGACAAAATCATTCCAGTGTAATAAATTTAACTCTCTTTTATTTGTATCACATCATCTCCTGGGGGAAAAAAATTCTTTAAAGCTTTTAATTTTCTTAGTTAAAAAATAAACATGTATTCATTTATGGATATAACATCCTTTGATGCATTTTTCAGCATACAGGACTACCTCGCTGTATTGCACTTTTCTTTATTGAACTCCACACATACTATGATTTTTGCAAATTGCTTTTCAGCAATCCTGTATTGAGTAGGTTTGCTACTGCCATTCTTCCAGCAGTATGTGCTCGCTTTAAGTCTCCATGTCACATTATGGGCATTCTCATGATACTTAAGATTTTTTTTTGTTATTGTATCTGTTACGTTGATAGGTAATCAGTAATCTTTGATGTTACTATTGTAATCATTTTAGGGTACCACAAACTGTCCTGACAAGATGGCAAACTTGAGATTGATGTGTGTATTCTTTTTTTTTTTTTTTATTGGTTGTTCACAACATTACAAAGCTAATGATGTGTGTATTCTAATGACTCCATTGACCACTCATTTCCCTGTCTCCCTTTCCTTTGGCCTGTGTGTTCCCTGAGATAGCAATATTGAAATTAGACTAGTATATTACCCTACTATGACCTTTAAATGTAAAGAGAAAGGAAAAAAAAAAAATCTCTCACTTTAAATTAAATACCAGTGAGGAAGGCATGTGGAAAGCTGAGAAAGGCTGAAAGCTACATCTCTTGTGCAGTTTACCCACATTGTAACTGCAAAGGAAAAGTTCTTGAAGGAAACAAAGTGTATCTCTATGAACCCACAAATGGTAAGAAAGCAAAACAGCCTATTGGGATATGGAAAAAGTTTTAATGGTGTGGAGAGATCAAACCATCCACAACATTCCTTAGAGCTGATCCAAATTAAGGTCCTAACTCTTCAGTTCTAGTTCACTGTTAATACCCATTGCTGGGTAAAGAAGATGTCTTTCAAAATATTATTGCTCAGGGCTGTGATTGTAGCTCAATGGTAGAGCGCTTGCCTAGCACACTTAAGGGACTGAGTTTGATTCTCAGTACCACATACAAAAGGTAAATAAAATATGGTTATTAAAAAAATTTAAAAACGTTATTGTTTATAGATAATGTATCTGGCAACCTAGGAACTGTGACAGAGTTGTATGAGATTTTTGTTGTTTTTATTCTTGCTTGTCCAACAGCCATTCTGTTATCTCTGGAACAAACAGTGATCTTGACTTTCAGGTCTTATTAGTTAAGAAATGCATTTTGTTAAGGCTATCACTGCCATATAAACAATGATTTCTTGATGGATCATGCCAAAGTAAATTGAGAATGTTGTGGAAAGGATTCACCATTCTAGATGCCATTAAGAGCATTTGTTATATAAGGGAGGAGGTCAGAATATCAACATTAATTGATGTTTTGGAAGAAGTTGATTCCACCCCTCATGGGAGTGTTGAGGGGTTCAAGATTTTAAAAGAGGAAGTAACTGTTGATTTGTTAGAAGTAGCTAGAGAACTAGAATTGGATGTATGGAGCATGAAGGTATGACTGAATTGTTGCAATCTCATGGGAGAACTGTAATGACAGTGAGTTACTTCTCTCCCCATCTCCATCCACAAAATGGAGAGTGAACCCAGGGGCACTCTGGCACTGAGCTACATCCCCAGTCCAAAACAAAGTATTTAAGATATTTCAGAAACAGTTGACAAAGCAGCAGCAGGATTTCAGGGAACTAACTCCAATTTCTAAAAAGTCTTATTGTGGGTAATGTGCTACCAAAACAGCATCACATGCCACAGAGAAATCTTTCCTGAGAGGAAGTCAATGTAGCAAATTTCATTGTTGCCTGATTTTAAGAAGTTGTCACAGCCACTTCAGCAATCACCACCATAGTCATCCTGAAGACAAGACCCTTTGCAAAAATATTACAGCTTGTTGAAGGCTCAGATTACTATTAGTACTTTTTAGCAATGAAATTTTGTTGTTATACAGGGGGTTGAACCCAGGGGTGCTTGCCTACTGAGCCACATCCCCAGCCCACAGTGCCTTTTAATTAGTTGTTGATGAACGTTCATTTATTTGTGGTTTTTTTTTTTTTTTTTTTTTTTTTTTTGCTTATATGCAATGCTAAGAATCCAACCCAGTACCTCACATGCTAGGCTAGCACTCTGCCACTGAGATACAACCCTATCCCCTGAGCCCTTTTTGTATTTTATTTAGAGACAGGATTGTGCTGGGTTGCTTAGGGCCTTGCTAGGTTACTGACACTGGCTTTGAACTTCCAGTTTCCCTGCCTCACCCTCCTGAGCCACTGGGATTACAGGCATGTGTCACCACACACAGCTAATGAAGTATTTCCCTTTTTTTTTAATTGTAGATGTACACAATGCCTTTATTATTTTTTATGTGGTGCTGAGGATTGAACCTAGTGCTTGTCATGTGAGGGAAGAGCTCTACCACTGAGCCACAACTCTAGTCCCAGTTTGTTTGTTTGTTGTTTTTTTTCTTGGTAGTGCTTATGATTGAACCCAGGGTCTTATGCATGTGAGGAAAGAACTCTACCAACTGAGATATATCTCCAGTCTCCCCAGTGTTTCTTTTTTTAAATATTTTTTTCAGTTGTAGACAGACACAATACCTTTATTTATTTATTTTTTATGTGGTTTTCAGGATTGAACCCAGTGCCTCACACATGCAAGACAAATGCTCTACCATTTGAGCTACAAACCCAGCTCCCCCGCCCCACAGTATTTCTTATTTAACATGTATATTGTTTTTTTTAGACATTGATATTGCACACCTAAAAGATGCAACTCACTGGTAGACCACTTGACTAGCATGTGTGTTGCCCTGGATTCTATACCCAGCACTGAAAAAAAAAAGTAGACTCTAATATAATAAAGATAACGTACAGGATCTAAGAGACAAAAAGAAAATTGTGTGACTTATTTTTTTCTCTATTCACTTTCTTGTGATCCAGAAATAAGTTGTAATATCTCCAAGGTATGCCTATATTGTTATTTTTAAATTTCAAAGCTTATTCTAACCTTAAATATTTTAGTTGATCAGATTATATTAGTGAGATTTGTTTATAACAAATAGTAGAGCAAAGCTAAAAATAAAATGTAGGAAAAAATGGGATGGAAATTAATAAAACCCTATTTAGAATGTTTCAAAGATAATTATGATTATGATTTTTCAGCCTTTATGACTGGTAATAATTATGATATTCTTCAAAGTTCTAGGAAAATTATATAGTACAAGCAAAGTAAATACAAGTCTGTTACAATAGTAAAAAAGAATAGACCAAAAAAAAAAAAAAATCTGGAAATGGCTCAAGTATCTTCCAGTAGGAGAATAGTAAAGTGATCAGGGTGATGACATATGCAGCCATTAAACTATGTGAAGAGTGGGCTGGGAAATAGCTCAGATGGTAGAGTGCTTGCCTTGTATGCACAAGGCCCTGGATTCAATCCCCAGGGCCACCAAGAAAAAAAGAAAAAACTATGAAGATCTGGGTTCAGTGATGCACACCTGTAATCCCAGCTACTCAGGTGGCTAAGGAAAGAGGATCACAAATCTAGGCCAGCCTGAGCAGCTTTCTGAGTCCCCCTGTCTCAGAATGGGGATGTAGCTTAGTGGTAGAGCACCTGGTTCAATTCCCTATACTAAAATCCAAAAAAATAAAATTAAGAAAAAGAAAGTTTTTGGCAGGCATGGTGGTGCACGCAGCTTGGGAGGCTGAGGCAGAAAGATCACAAATTCAAAGCAGATTCAGTAAAAGCGAGGCACTGAACAACTCAGTGAGACCTTGTCTCTAAATAAAATACAAAATAGGGCTGGGGATGTGGCTCAGTGATTGAGTGTTCCTGAGTTAATCCCCATTACCAAAATAAAGAAAAAAGAAAGTTTTAAAGAAAAAAGGGGACACTGAATATGGCTACATAAATGGACCTAACAAAAGGCAAAAAATAATAGACAAAATTAGCTCTGTTCCATAGTAAGGGCTTTGTTATTATCTGGTAGATCATATCTTTTTAATATTTTAAGAGGTAGGCAAAAGTACTATTCAGGTATTAAAAGGAAAATAACAGTAGTTCTAGGAAAATAAAGTCATTAAATGAGAAGTCGGAGATCTGAAAAAGGATTCCTTATTAATCAGTAGCATGAGAAAAAAATATTCAATGAAACAAATTTTATAGTTTTCCTTATTACCATGTCATTACTACATGTGTTAGAAAACAACTTTATTTTGGATTTGATTAGTGAGAGAAATTTGTGTAGTTATTCTAACTTTGAGTATATGAAATGCTTTCTTTCCAAGGTACACATTCGAGTAGCTTCCCCACCAATTAGATACCCATGCTTCATGGGAATCAACATTCCCACAAAAGAAGAGCTTATTGCCAATAAACCAGAATTTGATCATCTTGCAGAATATTTAGGTAGGTATTAAAATTTCTGTAGACTTTGTTTATGAAAAGAGAACCCCAAACTTGTTGGGTTTTATACATTTAATGAAAATTAAGTAGAATATGTTGGTAACATTTAACATCAGTGTTCAATATGTTAACAACAGTGATTATATCATACATGTTAAACAGATAGTGAATGCTGTTTTGAACAGTGAGAGTTTTGAAAAGTAAATGCTTTTGGAGAAGTAGGTCAAGGTGAGGCCAGGGAAGGAAGAATGGTTTTGTAGGTAGAAGGAATAGCAATCATATTAGCCAGAGACTCCCAAAGTTCAGATACCAAGAAAAATGAGAGAAAACTATAATCATCAGATCTGATCCCAAGGTCAAATCTCAAGGAAACGAAGAATTTTATTGTGTATTTTAACAGAATAATTTGGATGTGGATGCAAATCAAAAAGTAAAAAGCTACTATGTAAGCTTATTTTTAATAATGAGATAAGCAGACATGGAAATCTATTATCCTCCATTAGACATGTTTCTTTCAAAATCAGGAGATATCTAAACCATTTTAGTTCCATATGATGTCCAGTCATTGTACCTTGGTACCTCATACTAGTTATGGCAGGCATTTCATTTGGCTGGTCCCGCCTTTGCCTTATGGGTTAAATATTTTGAATATTATCCTGATGGATACCATATTGTGTCCACTCTCTTTGCCAGAAACTATATTGCATGTGGTATCTGTATTATAAATTACAGTTAAGTGATGTTTGGGTGTTTGTTTCACCCATCTTGTAGATTAAAAATAAAAGATGAATGACTTTTCAACTTTAATTTGAGGCCAAACAGGGATGTGTTCACTTCCTAGCTCTGGAGGGCCTGGCGGTTGGGGGGGCGGGGGGACTCCAGAAATTATTGAAATTATTCCTCAGTCCTGAAGTATTCCTGCTGTTTTAAATTGTTATCCTCTAGTTCCTATGGAAATTTTAAAAATAAATGATCTGTATTTTGAATTCTTTTCCCCCTTTCTTTTCAAGAAAGGAAAATTTTTAAGCCTGGCTTAAATTGTGCTATTTATAACTATCCTCTGTTGAAATATTTCCTCCTTTTTAAAGAGAGTCTCATGACCTTTTCATTTTTCCCTCTTTCCTCCTATAGGAGCAAACAGTGTTGTATATCTGTCAGTAGAAGGACTCGTTTCATCTGTACAAGAAGGAATAAAATTTAAAAAACAGAAAGAGAAAAAGAATGATATTATGATTCAAGAAAATGGAAATGGTTTGGAATGTTTTGAAAAGGATGGTCATTGTACAGCTTGTCTCACTGGAAAATACCCCGTGGAACTGGAATGGTAGCGGGAAGGGGCAGATCTGTTGCTGAAAATTGGTCAAGGAGTGAAGTGGTTACACCTTACTGTTTTTCTCAGTTGGTAAAATATATAATGCCACATGCTTGTGTTTTCCTTTATATGTTTTGAGAGTTTTTTTTTTTTTTTCCTGTAAAGGGTACCAAAGTGCTATAATTGAACCTTGCTAATTGCATATTGTACAACATGTGGTATTCTTTTCTAAAAGGCATTGGCTAGCCTTTTCTACCTGCAGAGAAGGCAGGTGGTAAGTGGCATTCGCCAAGTCCATGCTTCAAGGGTTAGTGAGAGGTTAAACTAAGATAGGAGCTGTGATTCAAGTAGGACAAGTGAGTTCATAACAACATTTCATACCAAGTTTGAATCCATCATACCCCATAGTTGTCTAGCCTCTACAGTTCTGGCTGTAGTTACAACCTTGGCTTCTCTGTCTAACTTTAGACAACTCTTTGGGAAAAAAATAAATAAAAACAGTATCCCCACTTACACAAAGAGGTACTTATAATTATTAAGAGTTGATAGGAATATGAATAAGTGTCAAGACTTCTGGTGCTAGAGCCATCAGTTCACTCCTAAATTTTAAGATAGTTCACAATCATTAGCTTTTGAAAAGCGAATGGTTATTAACCTTTTTAAAATTAGTTTGCAACTGAGATTTCATTATGATGGAGGGAGAGATACGATTTGGCAGATCCTTGCCATCTCTCTGAGATCCCTCAAGAATGTTTGTAAAAATGTGTGGGAAAAAATTCTACATTTGACTAGAAAATATTATCCATAATATTTAGTGCCCTAACAATATAATCTCAGCAAGTAACAATAATTTTTAAAAGTTCACTGAGCCTTTCTTGGCGGGGAGGGATACTAGGGATTGAACCCAGGAGCACTTAACCACTGAGCCACAACCCCAGCCTTTTTATTTTCTATTTTGAGGCAGGGTGTCAAAGAGTTGATTAGGGCCTCTCTGAATTGCTAAGCCTGGCCTTGAACTTCCGATCCTCCTGTCTCAGCTTTCCAAGCAGCTGTGATTACAGGCATATATATGTATCCATATACATATGATTAATTAAGTGATCAAATAGAAACATAGTAGGGGCCAATTTTGTTTAATGATGAAAGAGAAGATCACTTTTTTGGATCTAGAATACCCATACGCAAGCATCAACTTACAGTTACTTTTTTCTACTTTGTTTTTTCTTATAACTCATATTTAGAAAATTGAGATGATTTGCTTACCAACTCCTGTTTATATAAGATTTTTAAAACAAACAAGTTTCTGTGTTACCATCATTTGGTGTATATAGTGTCCAAATCCATTTAGAAATTTAATATTTATTAATAACTAAAATTGTTTGTCTGCCCTTGCTCTATAGTCCCATGTGTTTTATTATGACAGGTCGAGATAAAATGTTGTAGAACTTTAATATGTTGGTAGCATCTGAACCCTGTGACAGTGACACAGGCAAACTGGCATTTCAAAGCCCTGGGACCATTCCAGCACATGTAGCCTCTTGTCTTAAATGCATTCCCCATGGAAGCATGGAGGAGGTGAGACCTGTGGGTCACTTTTGAAATGGCCTTACTTAAATTTGATTTTCAAAAATAAGAAGACTCAGGGAAAGTATTAAACCAAAATCTCTGATTGACTTTCTTTTCCATAGTTTTTAAATTTTGTTTTATTGAAATGCTTTTATAAAGGAAAACAATACTGTGACCATTTGGTGTTTCTACAGTTTTTTTTTTTTTAGAGCTTTATTGTTATACATAGTAGTATTTGGGTTCATGCTAACAAACTCATGTGCATGGAAATCAATTTTAGTTCATAATCCCCCCTTTTTCCCTCCCCCTCACAAATTTCTTGATATTTCTCCATCATGGCTTTTTATTTTACAAGTTCTGAAGTTTGAATTAAATCACATTTTTTTTTTTTTACCAACTTGGTTTCAAGTGTTATTTGACTACTTTGAATTTATATAAGTAAACTGCAGAGAAGATAATGTGTTTCCCCAGGATCTACATTGTGAACTCAAATAAGCCTACTTTTTTGTGATTTCTTGGTGACAAATATATGTAATAAGGATGTTTACATATGTGTGTGCATGTGTGTGCTTTTTAAAAATAGTGATATTTAGTTAATGAGTGATGAAAAAACCATGAAGACAATCTCCTGGCTCCATACTTGGCACCAGCTGTTAAGATGTTATTTCTCTGATCCAGGCATTTCAATAAATAGGCCATCTCTTATGAACTAGATCAAACTTCTGGCAGAGTAGGAAAGGGAAATAATTAGAAATGCAATATTAACTAAGCACTATTGTATGGCAGGCTCTTTGGAAACACTAGGGAGATGAGAGGGCTTAGATTCTCTGTGTATAAGTGTTAGGCAAGTAATTTTGTAATTAAGGCAATAAATACATAACATATCGTACATCCAGACAGTGAAATACTATGTAGTGCTAAAAAGACATGAGCTATCTAAAAATGAAATTACATGGAAGAAACTTAAATGCATATTAGAAAGTCAAAGAAGCTAGTCTGAAAGTGCTACATACTCCATGATTCCGACTATATAATATTTGAGAAAAAGCAAAACTAGGGAGATAATAAAAATAAGTGGTTGCTGTAGGTTAGTGGAGAAGGGAGGATGAGTAGGTGGAAGAAGAGGGTATTGAAACTGTACTGTGCATGATACTATAATATATTTTAGCAAATGTGTCACACTAGTAAGGGATATTGATAATGGGGAGGTTTATATGGGGGCAGAGGGCACAGAAAATTCTGCTATGAAACTACTGCTATAAACTATTACTAAAAAAAAAAGATCTATTTTTAAGACACCAGTGCCCCACCTCATAAATAATAACAGGGCTGGGGTTGTGGCTCAGTGGTAGAGTGATTGCCTCACATGTGTGAGGCCTTAGGTTTGATTCTCAGCACCACATAAAAATAAAGAAAAAATTTAAAAAGGATTATCTAACTTTAAAAAGTAATAATAACAGTTCAACCAACTGCCACCACACCGCTACAGCCATTGTTGCTGCATCTGATTCTGCTGCTGCCAGCCTGAGGTCACCTGGAGGTCTTCTTTCTGGGTGCTGCTGCCACAGAAAAAGCTAGTGACCTAGATGCAACTGAAGCCAACATTGTTGCTGACCCCAGATATCACCTTGTGACGCTACTCCCACAGCTGCAGTTGCAGCCACTGCTACTGCTGACCCACTGCCTGCTGCCAACAACCACCACCACTACCGTTGCTATCATAGCCTAGAGAACTGCTTCGGAGAGACTCCAGGTTTGGTTGCACATGGCTGCACCCATATTGGAACACTAGCCAGGGCCTGGAGCCTGAGTACCAGCAGATTTATCACCAGAAGCTGGGGACTCCTGTCAAACCTGCAGGTCCAGTGTGGGGGTGCCTGTTGGTTTGGAGGAGCCTGGGGTCTTCCTGCTGAGGGTGCTGGTGGCCCTTGTCTTGCATCTTGGGTTTGCTTCTTTGCATGAATGTATCCCTGGTGGTCTCTCTGCAAGTAGGAGCAACATTGAGATCTTGGAACTGGAACTGCAACGTGACTGAACCTGAGGTATCTGAAGCCCAGATCAGTGGGATAGAGACTGGGTTTGCGAGGGCTGATCTGGATTTGGTGATCCTGAGAGACATCAGAGATAGGGCTGAGAAACTGTTGAATAGTGACAGAGACAGTTTGACTTTCTAGAAAGATTTATTTTTTGATTCACATAATCTCTCTACCATATTTAGAACAGGATGTTTTTTATGCATCAGTGTGTGGAGGACAATGATATATGAATGCTGTTTTGCATTTTTGTTGTATTCTTATGTCTTTTATTTTTTCTTTGTTCCTATTCCTCGCATTTGTCTGTTTTCTTGGATTTTTTCCCCCAACTTTTCTCCAGCCAACAGCCAATCTCTGTTGGCTCCTCTTCGCGCTTCCTGTGAATTTTTTTCTTCTAGCTTCTCTCTTCTTCCCTTGCGAATATTGCATACTATACTATCTCTGTTCTCTCATCCAACATTTGAAATTGTAAATCGTTTTAACAAATATTCTGTTTGTACTGTAGTTAGTTATTGAACTCATCATTTTGGTTTAATGTGAGAAAGTAGATGCCTCAGTGAGAGCTATTAGGTTTAAGGGTATATAAAGGCAAGGCGCTGGAAACCTTCAGGGATACTATAGGTCTACAGGGTATAATTAATCCTGCCTTAGATCCATACTTTTAGATAGGAAAACACACTACAACATGAAAAAAAAAAAAAAACAAGGGAATAAAGTGCCCCAAACAAACCAAAATGCTTCAACAACAGAAGCCACTGAACACAGCAGAAATGTCCAAGAAGGAGTCCAGATTGTATATAGTTAAATTGATATCTGATGTAAAGGATAGTATAAGCAGTGAAATAAAAGAAAAAATACAGGAAGTGAAAGACCACTTCAATAAAAAGATCATTCAAAACAAAACCAAGCAGAAATCTTCAGAATGAGAACCAAATTGTAAATTCAATAGAAAGTATAACCAACAGACTAGACCACTTGGAAGACAGACCCTCAGACAATGAAGACAAAATATATAATCTTGAAAGCAGAGTTGCACATACGGAGAAGATGGTAAAACACCATGAACAGAACATCCAAAAATTATGGGACAACATGAAAAACCAAGTTTAAGTTACCAGAATAGATATGAACCAAAGGAATGCACAATCTTTTCAATAATATAATAGCAGAAAATTTCCCAAACCTAAAGAATGGAATGGAAAATAAAATATACGAGGCTTACAGGACCCCAAATGTACAAAATTACATTAGAACCACACCAAGACACATTATAATGAGAATGACTAACAGAGACTAAAGATAAAACCATAAAGGCTGTGAGAGAAAAAAAAATCAAATTACATATAAGGGAAAACCAGTTCGGATCTCAATTGATTTCTCAACCCAGACCCACAAAACTAGGAGGTTCTGGAATAATATATTTCAAGCCCTAAAGAATAAACGGATGCCAACCAAGAATTTTATGTTCAGCAAAATTAAGTTTCAGATTTGAAGATGAAATTAAAATCATTGATGATAAACAGAAATTAAAAGAATTCACAACTAGAAAGCCTATACTACAGAGCATTCTGAACAAAATTTTCCATGAGGATGAAGTGAAAAAAAAAATGTGAAAACCAGCAAAGGGAGGATTTACACTAAAAGGACACTCAATCAAATGAGAAACTAAGACAAAACAAAAACCAGAAATAAATCAAAGTGACAGGGAATACAAATCATCTCAACAATAACCTTGAATGTTAACAGCCCTAAACTCATCAATCAAAAGACAGATGATACATTGGATTAAAAAGCAAGGCCCAGCAAAATGATGGGGAAAAACTTATCACTCATGAATTGCATAAATAAGCAGGGGTTTCCATTCCACTTTCAGATAAAATAGACTTCAAACTAAAGTTGATCAGAAGAGACAAAGAATGACATTTCATACTTCTCAAGGGAAGTATATATAGCAGGACATAAAAATTATAAATATCTATGCCCCAAACAATAGAGTATCTACGTTCATCAAACAAACCCCTCTCAATTTCAAGAATCAAATAGATCACAATACAATAATACTGGCTGACTTTAACACACCTCTCTCACTATTGGACAGATCTTTTAAACAAAAAGTTAATAAGGAAACTATAAAACTAAATAAAACAATAACTTAGACATATATGGAATATTTCATTCATCAATGTGCAAATATACTTTCTTCTCAACAGCGCATGGCTCCTTTCCTAATATAGATTATATATTATGCCAGAAGAGATAATACCAGATATAATACCCTGCATTCTATCAGACCACAATGGAATGAAATTAGAAATCAATGATTAAATAAAAAATAGAAGCTACTATAACAAATGGAGACTAAAAAACACAATTGAATGATGAAACGATAATAGAAGAAATCAAGGATGAAATTAAAAAATTCTTAGAGGTAAATGAGAACACTAATACAACATATCAAAATTTCTGGGACACTATGAACACAGTACTAACAGGAAAGTTTATTGCACTGAGTACATTCATTAAAAGAATAAAAAGTCAACAAATAAATGACTTAACACTACATCTCAAAGCCATAGAAAAAGAACAAATCAAACCCAAAGCATAGAAGGCAGGAAATAATTAAAATCAGCTGAAATTAATGAAATTGAAACAATTGGAAAAAATGACAAAAAGATAAATAAAATAGATAAACCCTGTGCCATGCTAACAAAGAGAAAAAGAAAAATTACTAAAATACAAGATGAAGAAGGAAATATCACAATGGACATGTCTGAAATACAGAAGATAATTAGAAACTATTTAGAAAATTTTTACTCTACTAAAATAGAAAATATTGAAGACATCAACAAATTTCTAGAGGCATCTGACCAACCCAAACTGAATGAAGAAGTCACATATGCTTTAAACAGGTCAATTTCAAATACTGAAATAGAAAATGCCATCAAAATCCTACTAACCAAGAAAAGCTCAGGACCAGATGGATTCTCACCGAGTTCTACAAGATTTTCAAAGAAGAATTAACACCAATACTCAAAAGTATTCCAGGAAATAGAAAATGAATGAACCCTTCCAAACTCATTCTGAGGCTGATATCACCCTGATACCAAAACCAGACAAAGACACATCAAGGAAAGAAAACTTCAGACCAATATGTCTAATGAACATAGATGCAAAAATTCTCAACAAAATTCTAGCAAATCAAATACAAAAACATCAAAAAGAAGTTTCTGTTGGGAAAGGATCTGGGATTATAACCTACATAAAAGCTAATAAGAATAGTTTCAGGTCAGTAGGAAAAAGGATATTCCTGGTGGAAAACCAATGTGTGTACACACTCGTAATGGTAAAAATTTAACCCTAGGCCTTTCTTAGGCAAGCATCCAAGCACTGAGCTACCTCCTCAGCCCCTTTTTCTTTTTTTTTTTTTTAAATAAGGTACTGGGGATTGAAACCAGACGCCCTTTACATTGAGCTACATCCCCAGTCCTTTTACTTCTTTATTTTGAGATTGAGTCTTGCTAAGTTGCTGAGGCTGCCCTCAAATTTGGGATCCTCTTGCCTCAGCCTCTTGAACCTAAATTATACATGTGTGCTACCCCACCCAGCTGTCCTTTTTATTTTTATTTTGGGTTAGGGTCTCACTAAATTGTCCAGACTAAGCTGTACTTAGTCTTGCCGTCATGGACTCTCAGTGTGTACTACTGTACCCAACTAAGATAGCTTGATAGTTTACAGCAAAAGTAGTAACCAGAGTTTCATGTTTGTATGTTTCCCATGCCCCCAAATTCCATGGAGGTGGCAGGGGTTGATCTGGATAGATGCGTGCATCTTGTTGTTATAGGACTTAAACAGTAACAAGCTCGCTCTTTTCTGGGGGAAGATAGCACTTCAACACTGAAATTGATCATCTCAAACAACCCTGAAAAATGACCCGGATAAAGAGAAGTTCAGGCTTTGTATTCTTGGCATACCTAGCAAGAATATGCAGTGACCCTCAGGGCCCAAATGATCCCTCCCTAAAGTATGCTGGGTTTGTGGGATGGGTGTTGAGGAAGATTGGGTAAATCCTCAATGACTTCAAAGATATCACTGAGGAATTGAAGTCTAAGCTCTCATCATGTAGGCATGGAAAGCCAAGCATGGTGGTAAATACCTGTAATACCAGCACTCAGCTACTTAGCAAAACCCTCTCTCTCTTTTTTTTTTTTTTTACAAAGGACTAGGAATGTAGCTCAATCATAACGCCTCCCTGGGTTTGATCTCCAGTACTCCCCAACCCCCTGGGGAAGGTACAGTATGCCTCAGGAGAGAAAGGTATTTCTGCTGGAGATCCAGTCAAAACACAGGTGTGAAAACATGATAAGGACTTGGGATGCTCCAAAGACTTCCAAGCATCTCATTGTGGCCAGAGTTCATAGTAACAGGAGTAGGGCATGTGGAATATAGGAATAGAGGAGCAGTGACCAACTGTGAGAGGTCATGCTAGAAAGATAATGAAGCAGTTTAATGTAGGGATTCAGCTAGACCTGACTGCAATATCCCGAGTTATAGCCACCATGACTGCCCTTGAGAAGCCCTGATCTGTATTCCCTGCACGGTTTCCTAGAATACTATAAATAGATGAAACCATTAGAGCAGTACACAGAGCTACACAACCCAAACCCTGATGCCATCAGTGCCAGGAACATGCCTGAAATCTTTGATATGAGCTTAAGCTAAACCAGGTACATTTTGACTTAGATGAAATCACTTCTGTCCTGTCTATATTAACCTCTTCCTTTTGAACCAAATCATGAGGATCCACTGGTCTTGCTGTCCCCTAGAACCAGGTTTCTCCCAGTAAGTCCCCCATAAATTACAGTCTATGCAATTTGGATCTATTGGTCGTCCTCAAGTCTCATGGCACATAGTGTCCAGTTCTCATAAATTGACACCTGTCATCCCAGAATACTTTCTCACCTTGCTCAAGAGTCTCAATGTTACATTCTAGGCAATGAATCTGTCTCTTTCTTTGGTCTCATGGCACCTTGTGGCTTGTTCTCATACAGGGGGGCTGTTGTTCTGGAATACATGGATTCTCTTGCTAGAGTCTGAATGGTATGATGCAGGCAATAAGGACCACTGAAGCTTATGCTCCTAGCAGGAGGGTGTTACACCTGATATATGTTTTGAATGATCAGTCTGGATTACCACTAGCTCAAAAAGTCTGTGTGTGTGTGTCTATCTGTCTGTCTCACTGGGAAATGAATCCAGGGTCTTGTATATGGCTAGGCAAAAACTATATCCCTAGCCCCATTTTAAAAAGCTTAATTTTGACCTTTTGCCTCATTGCACCCTTAAAAGCAAGATGGGTCACCAACAGCTCTATTGGAGTCACCTGAGAAAATTTAGCCAGGGTTCTCCCTCTTGCGGCATATGCTCAAACTGGCATGGGCTGATCTGGAAATATTGTGCCAACCTGTCCCTGCACTGTTTCATCAGTACGTGAAGGATATAGGCTTCATTAAGTTGGACTAAGTGATCTTCCTCAAATGGATTGCCCAAGACAGCCACCCAATGAAAGGGAACATTCTCGGGCTGGAGATGTGGCTCAAGCAGTAGTGCGCTCGCCTGGCATGCGTACGGCCTGAGTTCGATGCTCAGCACCACATACAAAGATGTTGTGTCCGCCGAGAACTAAAAAATAAATAAGTATTAAAAAATTCTCTCTCTCTCTCTCACTTTCTTTAAAAAAAAATTCTAGTCCTTTGTACATAAAATAAAGTTCTAAAAACTTCCAAAAAAAAAAAAAAAGCTTAATTTTGAGACAAGGTCTCAATTGTCCAAACTAGCCTTGAACTTGCAATCTTCTTGCTGCTCTAGCTGAGATTACAGATGTGCACCACCATATCCAGCCAAAAGTTGTCTTAAATGCAGGTGTCTACATTTGCTTTCTTGAAACTCCCTGAAAGTGAGAGTGAATGGATACCCTGACCCCTCCTGGGGCCCAAACCCAGCGCTTTGCACATGCTCTACCACTGAGCCCCTAGTAAAGGGATTTTAATTTTTTTAACCAAAATAGTGCTAATTTATTATTTACAAAACTTTACCTGCTGTAAGTATTTTGAGGAAAAACTATTTATACTAGGAACATTAATGAAATACCTTAAGACTTAACCTAGGAAAAAAATGCTGCCCTCAATGATAGCCCCTATTCATGGAAACAAACATATAGTAATAGGAGTTTTTAATATTTAATTTTTAGTTTTAGGTGGACACAATATCTTTATTTTATTTTTATGTGGTGCTAAGGATCAAACCCAGTACCTCACGCATGCCAGGCAAGTGCGCTACCACTTGAGCCACATCCCCAGCCCAGTAATAGGATTTTTAAAGTATAACAGACTCTCCCTATAATCCCAGTGGCTTGGATCCTGTATCTAAATAAAAATACAAAATAGGGCTGGGGTGGCTCAGTGGTACAGTGTGCTGACTTCAATCCCTGGTACCCCCCCACCCTGAAAAAAAACTTCCAAAACTCTTAAGGATAAAGATAATAGAAATAAAGTTGTGTAAAATCAATAGCAAAGGGCTCAGCTATTTGTGTTACCAGAGACAAGAACTTCTGGTTCAGTGACAATAGAAACTAAACTGAGCCAAGTAAGTAGTAGCATACAAAAGCAAGGCTTTCATTGGAGCTTCAACTGAAGGGAGACATAACTTTAAAAAAATTTTTTTTAGTTATAGATGGACACAATACCTTTTATTTTTATGTGGTGCTGAGGATCAAACCTAGTGCCTCACATGTGCTAAGCAAGTGCTCTACCTTTGTGCCACAACCCCAGCCCTGACATAAGCTTTTTATTGATTTTCTGGGATAGGCTAAAGTCATAATCTTCCACTGGCCAGGGGTAACATTGCAAAAGATGTTTCTCTTTGAACAGATTTGTACCACCAGGCAGTACTGGTCAACTTGTCCAAACTTGAATTACTTTTTTACAGCTAGTGCTATAATCCTGTGAGAATATCCTGGCCTTGTGACTCCTTAGGATAGGACTGAAGGGACTGTGTGGGATGTTACAGCTGCTGAGAAAGCACAAGAATGGGGTAGATTGCTCTGATGGCAATGGTCATCTCTACATACAGAGCTGACCCAAAAGTTAGGGCAGCAAAGGGAACAAATGCAATACAAAGACAGAGATGCCAGGTCTTTTTATCCTGTCCCAACCACACAGACATCTGCAAAGTCAATTGAAGAATCAATGTTTTCAGCAAAAGTGTCCTTAAGCCCTAGAAAAGTAGCCTAAGCAACCATTATCATCATAACCCACAGGTCAGAGATAATCCACAGCAAAGCTAATGGGAAATTAGTCTATCACCCAGCTGTGTGACTCTATTTTTTAAGTTGATTAAGTTGACTAAGAATAAATGAAGGGGCTGGGATTGTGACTCAGGGGGTAGAGCTCTTGTCTAGCATGTGAGAGGCCCTGGATTCAATCCTCAGCACCACATAAAAATAAATAAACAAAATAAAGGTATTGTGTCCAGCTATTTCTAAAAAATAAAATTAAAAAAAAAAAGAACAAGTGAAGCTAGAGGGAGGGTTTATTTAGGGGTTTCTCCAGTAACAATTTCATCATGTGCAAACAGTCTGCTTCTGTGGTTTTATCAGGGTCTCATGACAGTCTGTTGAAAAGGGCACAAGGTAGAGAAGCAACATGCTATGATATAGAGGGTAATAGTTTTATGGTGCTCAAGGGTATATTTCACTGTCCAAGCTCTTTTGTCCCATCATGGTTTCCTGCTTTTGACTTTCATTTGGATCAGCTCAATGCTAAGCCAGTCAGGAGCCAAGATAATATGCAATCCTGTTGCATCAGAGAACCCTCTAAAAGGCTCACAAAATGTTTTCTGGAAGTAGGGTGTGAAAAGAGCATCTAAAAGAATTGTAAATTTATTTAGAAATGAGGTATTACCTTTTACCATCCTCCCTCTCCCCAATGTAATGCTGAAGGGTTTTTTGTTCTGGGAAAGTAAAATAGGGTCTTTGTATCTGAGGGCATGGCACCTAAAAGAGGAGGATTGAGTGACAGTAATACCAAATTGAGACACACCCACAAACTTACTCTCCCTCTTGATTTACAACAAACTTGCCTGAGAAGGAGGGAATGGCTTTACATATGTTGTTGTTGCTCTACTAAAAATTCAGTGTTTAGAAGGGCTGGGTGCAGTGGTGTATGCCTGTAATCCCAGCAGTTCTGGAGGCTGAGGCAGGAGGATCTCAGTTCAAAGGTAGCCTAGCAATTTAGTGAGTCCCTAAGCAACTCATTGAGACCCGGTCTCTAAATAAATATAAAAAAGGGCTGGGATGTGGCTCAGTGGTGGAATACCCCTGAGTTCAATCCCCGGTATAAAAAAAAAAAATTCAGTGTTTAGAAGGGCTGGGTGCAGTGGTGTATGCCTGTAATCCCAGCAGTTCTGGAGGCTGAGGCAGGAGGATCTCAGTTCAAAGGTAGCCTAGCAATTTAGTGAGTCCCTAAGCAACTCATTGAGACCCGGTCTCTAAATAAATATAAAAAAGGGCTGGGATGTGGCTCAGTGGTGGAATACCCCTGAGTTCAATCCCCGGTATAAAAAAAAAAAATTCAGTGTGTAGAAAACCAGGTTTATTCAAAGCCAGCTTCTGAGGAAGAGATGAGGCCTGTCTAATATCCATCTTCTGGGGGATCAAGGGAACAGAAAGCTTTTATGGGAGGGGAATATTGGGGCAAAAGGATAGGAATTTCACAGGTTCACCCTCCCTGGACATAAAGGCATTATCTCCTTATCATATCAAAGGGAACCCTAGGAGAAGAGAAGCATTGCTGAGGGCTTTCTGTAGAATTTATAGTACCAAAAGAAGGCATGTTAGAGATGGAGGAATAGATTGGAGAAATGGTGGGGAGGTAAGAAGGAAGTAGCTCTAAGAAAAACAAATCAACCATCTTTTCCAGGAAATTTAATTTAAATTTAAAAAATGTCTTCCCTTGGGTTGGGGCTGTGGCTCAGTGGCAAAGTGCTTGCGTGGCACATATGAGGCACTGGGTCTGATCTTCAGTACCACATTAAAAAAAAAAGTAAATAAAATTAAGTCATGCTGTCCATCTATAATTACAAAAATTTTTTAAAAAATGTCTCCCCCATTTGGGTGCAGCCTCCAGAGGCTAGAGATTCTGTGGCAGGAGGATTCCAAGTTCAAGACCAGCCAGCCAAAGCACTAACTTAGTGAGATGAAGTAGCAAAAAAAAAAAAAAAAAAAAAAAAGACTGTGGATGTAACTTGGTGGTAGAGCACCCCTAGGTTCAATCCCCAGTACTGGGGGGGAAAATGATGACACCAAAAACAACAAAAAATCTATCCCTGAATTGCTTTGTTACAGAGGGACTCAGAACTTTCAACTTTTAAGTATGAACAGGTAGGTAATCAAGGAACTCCAACACACTAGGCAAGCCAGCTCAAAACCAATAGAATAAAAACAAATTTGAAAGAAACAATGAGTTCTGAAAAAACACTTTTTAAAATTATTTGTTGCGTTTCATGACTAAACACTCAAAAGTCGCTCCAGATAAACTGGTTTGCACAAAATAACCACACACAGACAAATACCTTTTTCTTTGGGTCCTGTGATGGCTCCTCCGACCTTAGGGGTCCTTGGAAAGAGAGAGAGAGCATGTGCTGAACCCTTTTAGTGGGAAGAAATCATTCAAATGAGGCAAGGAGTAGAATTACCAGGGAATGAGTGAGTGTAGCTCAACCCCTCTGGGTGTGGCCTACTAGGGCCACTCCCAGGGCTACACCTTATTATCCCCAGCTAGTGAAAAGACCTAGTCATGAGTCATGGCAGACTACAGTGACCCTTCAGATCCCCATGGTGCATCAGGACTTAAAGGTGCGTGTATTTGGAGTAGCTCCCTGCAATTATTATTAATATCAGAGTTGAAAGATAATATTGCGGGGCTGGGACTGTGGATCAGCGGTAGAGCGCTCACCTAGGATGGGCAAGGCCCTGGGTTCAATCCCCAACACCACATAAAAATAAATAAATAAATATGTTGTGTCCAACTACAACTAAAAAATAACTATTAAAAAAAAGAAAGATAATATTGCCAATAAGAGATTGCTTTGACAGCAATTAAGTCAATTGGAGCCTAACAAGACTGGAAAAGCTTTAAGAAAAGGTTGACTGTGAAGAACTGAACTAAGGGAGCACTAGTGGAAATGACATTGACATTTTGGAAATGTAAATTCAAGGACTCTCAGTAGGAAACATTCAGAGTCCCTGAGAATGAGGTCCAGGAATTTGAATTTTTATTTTTTTGCACTTGGAATCCTTTACCACTGAGAACATCTGATAGGGTACAAACAGATATGAGTCCTGGGAACATGAGGGTAAGGAAATAATTCTATAAATTAGGCCCACTATGCTAACACCCACATGCTTTCTTTTCCAAGAAGCTATTTACCTGCAGCCCTACCTGGGTTAAGTGGACAGGATATGGCACATTCCTCAGCAAACTATGTGTTACCTGCAGGAGAAATGCAGGACCCAATTAATGTTGATAAGGAACCCAAGTTACCCTGAGGGTGGAAATTTTATGACCCTTTACACAGGCCAGATCCTGAAACTCACGGAGGTAAAGATAATTCCCCCTAAGAATCTATGGCTAAGAATCCAATTAGAACTGGTAGAGCATGAGCCAAGGTGACCTAGAGTTGTCATGGCAGTGGGGATTTGAAAAAGTCTGATATCATCTTCCTGTTAGTCAAAAGTCAAGACGTGAACCTCGCAGGACTCTCTGGAAACTTCTCTGGGATCCCCAATAAAACTGTAGTGCAGCAAAGGCGCACTGTCTCTCTCCTCCCTGAGAGGACCCATTCTATCCCTAAAGAGTGTCCCTTTTCTCTTTTCCTGTCCGTTCAATAAACTCATGCCTGTTACTCTTGAGTGATGCATCTGATATCTGACTTGATAGCTAGAATTGAGCTTTAAGGAGGGGGGGGTGTCTTTGTCCTACTTCAGTTTCCCAGAAGGCCACAGCTCTGTAACACATCCTCAGTCCTTTTTCAGTCTTAAGTTGTTTAGGCTCTTGCTAAATTGCTGAGGCTGGCCTCAAACTTGTAATCATTCTGCCTACCCTTCCAAATTGTTGGGATTACAGGCATGCAGCACCACACCTGGCAGAATGCCTTAAAATAACAACAACAACTATATCCAGTGCCTTTTTTTTCCTTTTCTTTCTTGTTTTAAAATATATTTTTAATATATTCTCAAGGAATATGGTGGCACATGCCTGTGATTGCTGTGCACTCCACATTTGGAACTGGAGGACATATGGTCTTAAATGAATATGAGAGGGTAAGAAAGAAGAAATTAACCATCAGGCTGAGTAGATTATGGTGTCATTCCCAAACATGGAAACAAAGACAAGACACACCTTTTGCACCATCTCCCTTAAAAAAAAAAAAAAATGAGAAGCCTGTGATAAGCTGTAAAAGTGCAGTTGAGATTTTTCCTGCTTGGATTAAAAAACATGCCACAGACTGCTCATCATCAGCAACTAAGGACATATCCATTCTAGGCGTTTTCAGGTACTGTAGGTGCTGAGCTGCTCTCACCCCTACTCCTGAAAAGAAAACTAAACAGAAGCCTGATTCTCTCCTCTCTGCTACCATACAACAACTTAACAAGTGTTACTTGCAGCCAAGCAAGAGACTCCTGCTTGGCCTGGATCCTGGCTGGCTGCATTATGCTACTTACCGGCCTAAGCTGTAAGCAAAATATGTAACAGAAAAAATGATTTTATGCAGTTTAATCAAAACGAGGAGAAGCAACTACCATGTTTCTCCACTGGTCTTACAGAATGGTTACAATTTATAGAAACACAGATTAGGATGTATATAGACTATAGATTCTATATAGATTATAGAAACAAGCTCTAGGTTGTGCTTAGCCAGCCTAAGAATATTAGTTTAAGCTTCCTCGGCGCTTGTCTTCAGCATGAGGAAGTTTGGAAGTTCTATTTCACAGACACCAGTTATTGTACTCAGGGCTTAGGGAATTCACTTCACCTCAGAACTGCTTTGTTTTCTTTACGGATCCTATTAAAAGTTGCAGATTTCTTAAAACGTCAATTTCATCATGAAAGGGACTTTGCTTGTAGGTTTCACCACTGCAGTCATCAGTCTTGGGCAAAGTTCTCAGAAAATGTCGAGTGAATGAAAGCCAATCATTACCATATTTCACAAAGATTTCTTCTTTATAGCCTTAGGAGACATTTTAATCCTCCCTTTATGAATGAGGAGACAGGGGGTCAAAATTCAAGACTCTTGTCCAGGGTTTTCTTGGCAAGTAGGAAAGGGTGAGATTTTACACTGATCACTCCAAAGTCCTTGCAATCCCTGTCCGAGATCCAGCGTGACTCGGCTCGGCGCCTAGCGAGAACCCACCAAGTCCTCTCGGCTTTTCGCCATTGGTTTCGGAAGGGGCCAAGCAGAGCTTACGGAAGGGGCCAGGCAGAGCTGCGCTACCATCCGGGGTCGCCGGCGTGACGTCAACTAGCGACACGGAAGATTTACTTGAAGTGCGGCACGACGGTGTAGCTTTACGGCTGCCGGGTAACTGCTGTGTCTCAGCGAGGAGTGTCCCGCGTGGGCTATTGGGAAAAGTTCCGGGTCCGTCTGACCGCCCTGGGGGACCGTCCCAGTGAGTCGCTTCGGGGTGTCGAGCAGGGTTCTTTGAGCAGGAGGGGATGGATGGCGACCCCCGCAGAGGTTTGCTCAGCCGCAGAACCTCTCCTAGGCTTTGAGTTGGTGGGATTTGATGGGCTGGTAAGGTGCGGATTAAACGTGACCTGTGTGATCTCCCGAGTCACTTCATCAAGTGGAGGTAAATACGCCTGTAATCCCAGCGACTCGGGAGGCTGTGGGATTGCAGGCGTAGTTTACTGGAAAGTATGAGGTCAGCCTCAGCAATTTAGCAAGTCCCTGTCTCAAAATTTAAAATAAATGAATAAATTTTTAAAAAGAGCTGGAGGTGTAGCTCAATGGTAAAGCGCCCCTGGGCTCAGTCAGTAACCCTCGCCCCGCAATCGCTCCCCCCGAAAAAAGAAAGAAAGAAACTTGCTTTGCCTGCCACTTCCTAATGTGATAATGGAGCACAAATGAAAAAACTGTTTTGAAAGCTGTAAAGTGCGTTATTGTTAAACGTAGTTACATACTGAAGACGCAAGTGGATAAGGAAAAATTAGTTGCTCATCTTTAAAATACCCAATAACCTAGAAAGAGTCCGTAATTAACACTCTTCTTTCTCTTTGTTGTTTTTGTGGTGTGCTGGGAATTGAACCCAGAGTTTTGCACATGTTATTGCTGACAGTTTTAAAACCTCTGATGATTAACGGCCTGTAAGTTGTAAAATAGCAAATAACTTAAACTTGATACCCATTATATGTAAAATCTGCTTACCATATTTTTGTTGTTGTTGTTGCTTTTCTTATAAGGACTCAGAAATGTCTGGACAGCTAATAAGTAGAGTGTTCTTTATTGGAGAAATTATGTATTTACAAATCAATGAATGAAAATGAAAACCAGGGACAAGATTGGATTTTCCCACTGGAAAACTGGAAATTAACCATAGAAAAACATTTTATTATATTGATACCTGTGGTGAGTTGTTATAATTTAAAAATGGCATGTCAGGGACTGGAGTGGTGGCTTAGTGATAGAGCACTTTCCTAGCATGTGAGAGGCACTGAATATGATCCTCAGCACTATGTAAAAAAGTAAAAAGTTATTTTGTGCATCTACAACTAAAAATATTTTTAAGTGACATTTTATTTTTTAAGATTTTAGGGTCTGAGGTTGTGGCTCAGTGGTAGAGTGCTTGCCTAGCAAGTGTGAAGTACTGGGTTTGATCCACAGCACCACATAAAAATAAATAAATAAAATAAAGGTATGAAGTCCAACTACAACTAAAAAAAATTTATTTTATAATTCTGTTACTTTGATATAATTCTGAGGAGTTTAATGTAGTTAATCAGTTGTTATCACGTGGGAAATTAACTGTTGGATGTATTTTTGCATTCAAGATGGGAAAATGCGTCTTTTGCACATAGACTAAATTTTGTAAGAATGCCTCAGTATGATATATTACACAGTGTAGGCAGTTTGGTATTCATGTGTTACACAGCTTGATCAATCTGTAGCAGTAACTGAAGGAAAAGGAAAAAAAATAAAGTGTGTGGTGCTTACTGGTTAATTTTCAAATTTATTTCCTTTTTTATTGTGGTCAGTTGAGAAAGAAGTCTACATATCTTTTTCATTCTCATTTCTGAATATGTTACATCTTTCAGTTTTTTTCAGGCTCTAACTTAGTGCTAGTTTGGCTATATCAAGTTAATTTTTAACCTTGTTGCTATAAAGGTACTATAAACATTTTTTAAATTCACAGGTGCTATAGTTATGTATTTTGATAGTTATTTTTATGAGGTTTTCCCTCTCCTTGGACTAAATTCCTAAAGTTCCCTTTCACCCTAATATTTTTGTGTATGGCTAGAGTCCTTGGCACCAATATTTGGATAAACTTAAATGAAATGACTCTTCAGGAACTGGTACAGCAGGCTGCTTCCCTTTATTTGGACAAAATAGCTGTTTGTTTTGATGAATGCAACAACCAGCCTCCAGTTTATTATACCTACAAGACTGTAATTAATGCTGCTTCAGAACTATCAGATTTCCTGCTATTACACTGTGACTTTGAAGGAATTCGTGAAATTGGTCTCTACTGCCAACCTGGAATAAACTTACCCTCTTGGATTTTAGGGTAATATTTTTCATTGCTCTTAATTAGCAATAACTTACTCTTTTTAGTACAAGAGTATATTGCAAGTTACTGTTTTATTTACTACTGGATTCAGTAAATGAATGAAAATATTGGAGAATGTCTATTAGAATTGAGATATGAAGCCAAGTACAGTGGTGCTGGCCTGTAATCGTAGCAACTCAGGACACTCAGGCAGGAGAATCACAAGTTCAAAACCAGTTGGTCTCAAATACAAGGACTGGGGAGTTACTCAATGGTAGAATGCTTGCTTAGCAAGCTCCAGGCCCTGGGTTCAATCCCTAGTACAAAAAAATAAAACAAAACAAAACAAAAAACACCTATTTAAACAAATGATTATAAAGTGTTTAATCAGTTAAATTGTTCTAGGATGTTATCTTTTTGTGATTTCTGTTTTAGGACTCTGCAGTAAATAAATGCAGCCAACCAATGAAAGTCAATATTCATCCCATAGGATATGTCTTAGATTAATTATATAATTATAAAGTAAAAAATGCTTCAAAATTTACTCAATCATTGACAAAGGTTTATTGAGAATTTACTATATGTGAAGATCTAGTGTCTCCCAAGTGTTACCTCAAGAGTATTTTTACTTAACATGATTAAATGATGTTTGATCTTGTTTATATAATATTGCTATATACAGAAATTTAAAGGCAGGGTTTTTTTCCCCTTAAGGTGTCCTAATTTAGGTGAAGTATGCATAATCTGCATACTAATAAGTTGCATATGGATGATTAGCTTCTTTTATACCAGTCTGAGTAGACAGAAAAAGAAAATAGGTTTTGCTACTTTTTTGGTATTTTAGTAGTGGCCAGTTAGTCAAGTGTGTTATGCTGTAATACATTAATTTTTTAAAAATCTTGTATTTCTTTATACTACATGGTAAGAATTTAATATAGAATCTTATAATACTCAGTCATTAAGAGCAAGATAAGGGCTGGGGATGTGGCTCAAGCGGTAGCGCGCTTGCCTGGCATGCCTGCAGCCCAGGTTCGATCCTCAGCACCACATACAAACACAGCATGTGTCTACCGAAAAAACTAAAAAAATAAATAAATATTAAAAAAGAGCAAGATAAAATAACCAAAGATCTGTCCATGAAAACACTGGGAATTTTTGATGAATAGTAATGTACATAGAACGACAGAAATGCTAAAAGGAGGATTATATTTGGTAGACATTGTATCTGACTCTACTTGTTTCTTTAGAATTCTCCAGGTTCCTGCCGCTTATGCTCCTATTGATCCAGATTCACCACCATCATTGTCAACACATTTTATGAAAAAATGTAATTTAAAGTATATTCTTGTTGAAAAAAAGCAGATTAATGTAAGTCTATGTGTTTAAATTGCTTTTTGATGTTATATTTATCTTTGAATTTAAGAATTTCCTCCTCACCCATCTTAATTTTTGAATGTGCTAACTCTAGCATGGTGAATTAGTCAGATTTTCAGTTGCTGTGACCAGTACCTGTCAGTAACAACTTAGAAGTGGAAAGGTTTATTTTGAGCTCACAGTTTCAGAGGTTCAGTCGGTGATTCAGTGACTCTGTCTCTCTGGGTTCAAGGTGAGGCAGAGCATCATGGCCAAAAATTAGGTGAAGGAAAGCTGCTTACTGCATGGCAGCTGGGAAGGATAGAGAGAAGGAGGAGCTAGGGGACAATATATTATTCCCAAGGGATGCCCCAGCCACCTCACCACCCTACACCCAGTTAGTCCTTTCAAATTATTAATCCATCAAATGGATTAATCCACTGATTAGGTTACAATTCTGCTGATCTAATCATTTTACTTCCGAACGTACCTGCATTTATGCAGGAGGGACTTTAGGGGGACACCTTATATCCAAACCATTACACATAGTTTCTCAGGCTCAGTTTTATTGACAGTTTGGGTGGAGTAATTATTTACTGTGGGAAGTGTCCTGTATATTATTGAACGTTTAACAGATTTCTTGCCCTTCACTCACTAGATACCAGTAGCATCTCCCAGTTGTGACAACCAAAAATGTCCAGACTTTGCCTCATTGCCAAATGTTCTTGGCACCTTTCACCCTTAGCACTTCATTAAGAGCCACTACTCTATGGCATGAAAGTATCCTCTGATCTTATGATATCTGTGCATTGTTCAGGATTTTCTTTGTGTTTCCAATGTATTTCCTATACTGGAAAAATTTTTTAATACTTGAAACTTTGATCTTTGATTATTTATGGCAAGCACATTGGTCAAAACATGAAAGAATAATAATCAAGACCAAACCTTTCTGGGAAATTAACTTCATAATTTTTTATTTTTTTAGTGTCTGTCAAGCAAAAGTGTAGCTAAGAATCATTGATTTAAAAACAAGAATTACATATTCAGCAGTGTGAAGCAGCTCATATTTCAGTGTTATTTCTGACTTATAAAATATTGTTTTACCAAAGAAGAATGTTACAGAAGATATATTCAACTTAGATTGTTTTTACCCATTTCCTATATGAACCAATTTATATTTGGGAGTAACCAAAATGCATTGTGTGTGTGTTGCACATGTGTGTGCATGCATACACTCATAGGAAGTAACAAGCGCTTGAGATGAATGAGGCTTCCTAGAGAATCATGGGTATTAGAATAAGATGCTTAGAAAGAGATCTGAAGTGTTAAAATGGTTAATATTTAAAAGTGTTTTCAAAATAAACATTAGAATCTGGCCAAAGTTTTCTCTTCTCCTCAAATTGGTTATTTTATTGTACGTAAATAAGCAAAACTGAAATGGGGATAGATTATTTACTTTTCTTAACCTTGGTGAAAGTTTTATGAGGGTGTTAGTTGGGTATGAGAATTGTTAATATCAAGCTATTCTCTTCTCTCTTTCGTGTGTGTGTGCACGCGCGGGTCGGGGTGCGGGGAGGGTGGTACTGGAAATCAAATCCAGAGGTGCTTTACTACTGAGCTGTATGTATCTCCAGTCCTAAAAATTATTTTGAGATAGGGTCTAGCTAAGTTGTCAAGGCTGGCCCCAAATTTGCAGTCTCCCTTAGCTTCCTGAGTAGCTTGGAATTCAGGACCAGCTTTAAGGTATCTTTTTTTCCCCCCAGTGTTACTGAGGATCAAACCCAGGAGTGTTTACCATTTTTTAAAAATGTTTCAGAACTTTTATTTGTTTATTTTTTTTATGTGATGCTAAGGATTGAACCCAGTGCCTCACAAGCCTCTGCCACTGAGCTACAGCCCCAGCCCTTACTTTTTCAATTTTGAAGCAGGGTTTGGCTAAGTTGCTGAGGCTCTTGCTAAATTTCTGAGGCTGGTCTTAGACTTGTGATCCTTCCGCCTCAGCCTCCCATGACTCTGGGATTATAGCCATGTACTACCATGCCCAGTGAGAATAGCTACTTAGAACACAGATATTACCTGTAGAGCAATTTTTAACCATCCATGCAGAGTTCAGTCTAACCTTTTCTGTCTCCGTTAATATTTCAAGAACATGTCTTTATTACATTTGCCAAACTGCATTGCAATTGCAGGTTTTTGTCTGTTTTGAAGGTGAGTTTTAAAATAAGGACCGCACTTTACTCTTCATGTCTCTTGTCTTTTTATCCCTGGATTGTATAGTGAATACCCCATCCCCCCCAAAAAACCACATTGAATGAGTAAATGAATATATCATGTTATTTCTATATAAGAAATTCCTCTTAACATATTAATAATATAAACTTTGTTCCCTATCCAACATAGAAATTCACATCTTTATATGAAACATTATTGAACTATGATACAGTCACAGTAGAACACAAAGATCTGGTACTCTTCAGACTGCACTGGGAAAATGCTGACATGAACTTGAAGTTAAATGATAGAAAAGAGAAATGTGCAAAAGAAAAAAGAAAAAACAGCATGAGGTCTGAGAACAACAGCATTGAAGAAAAAGAACACATGGATGTGAGACTAAAGCATTGCTTAGCCTATGTTCTACACACATCGGGGACTACAGGGACACCAAAGATTGTCAGAGTGCCTCACGCATGTATCCTACCAAATATTCAGCATTTTCAGTAAGTTCTGTTATGTGAATTCTTCTTAGAACTTGTGTTTTAAAAAGAAAAGGACTTTTAAGTATTTATTCTTTGTGTGTCTTGTTTCTAAATGGATAGTACTAAGTAATTGTGTTTGCTTTGCTCATCTCTATATGAACTTTAGCTCTCTGCCAACAAGTATATCTTTTGATCCAGGCCAATCAAAGGAATGATATGTTTAGAAGCTTTTTTTTTTTTTTCTAATTATTAATAAAAAGAGCAGAAAGGTGTTTCTGGCAGAGGTACCAGCAGAAGCATGGGAAAAGGGGTTTGTCTTGTTAGAATGTGTCTGGGCAGGACCAAGGAAAGCGTGGGAGAGCAGGAGCTTAGAATTTCCACTTGAAATTTGAACTTAATCTATTAGACGTTCATAACCCTTTTGAATCAAACTGTGAAATATGATATATCAAGAAAGATGTAATGTTTTGAACGACCAACAATAATAATAAAAAAAAAACACAGCTAAAAAAAAAATCTATTAGACGATGAGGAATGATTAAAAGATTTGCATTTCATTAAATTCACTCCCTGGTGGTATTTTGGAGTTTGGCTAATGATGTGGCCAAAAGATAAGAACTAACTAAAGTTGCGATTCTCAATTTGTGAATAAAGAAGTAGAGGAGGAAGAGTGAACCAGCAAGGTGTAGGTAATCAAGAAAGGGAATAATTCCCAGTGCTGCAAAAAAGAAAAAAAAGTTATATGAAACATAATTACATGAAATTTTATGTGTCTTATGAAATTCGTATTTCTTTTGTAGTACTGGGAATTGAACCCAGCTATACTATACCACTGAGTTACATTCCCAGCCCTCTTTAGGTCTTGCTAAGTTGCCCAGGCTGGGCTTGAACTTTCAATCCTCCCACATCAACTTCCCAGTTTTCTGGGGTCACAGGTGTGCAACCCTGTGTCCAGCAAGAATTTTAGTTTTGAAGGAGTTGTTTTATTTTATTGGACAATAGCCAAGTTTGATTACTGAGTCAGAAATGAAATGAAAATTTAAAATTCCTTATGTCACAATCTAAAAAGGTAACTCAGTAAAAAACAAAATACATTTCTTTCTATTATTTTGGTATGCCCCTACTCTTCTACTTCTGGAGTTGGTAATCTTTTTATTTTTTCCTTTTTCGTACTGGGGGTTGAACCTAGGGGTGCTTAACACTGAGCCACATCCCTGCCCTTTGTATTGTTTATTTGGAGACAGGGTCTTGATAAATTGCTGAGGGCCTGGCTAAATTGCTGAGACTGGCCTTGAACTCTTGCTTCAGCCTCTTAAGTCACAGGGATCACAGGCACACTACACCATGCCCCTTTTAGTTTGATAATCTTTAATATAGTCCTTGAAGTGATACTCACCAAGCTATATCCTTTTATGTTTTGGTTTAGATTAATTTTATTAAATATTTTTATAATTACATATCTTAAAGAGAATTGTTATTTTTTTATGTTGATTTCTCTTCTCCATTGACTTTACTTATTTATTTATTTTTGTAATGTAGGGGTTGGAACCCATGGCCCTGTGCATCCAAGGCAAGCACTCTACCAACTGAGCTATATCTGTATCCCCAGCCCCATATGTCAAAAAAAAATTTTTTTTTTTTTGTATTGGGGATTGAATTCAGGGGTGCTTAACTACTGAGCCATATTCCCAACTTTTTTTTATATTTTATTTTGATTACTTATTTGTGGTGCCTGGGATTGAACTTAGGGCCTTGTTCATGCAAGGCAAGCATTCTACCAACTGAGTTATATCCCCAGCCCTCCATTGACATTTTTTTTTGCGGGGGGAAGGTACCAAAGATTGAACGCAGGGGCACTCAACCACTGAGCCACATCTCCAGCCCTATTTTGTATATTATTAGAAACAGGGTCTCACTGAGTTGCTTAGTGCCTCGCTTTTCTGAGGCTGGCTTTGAACTCAGAATCCTCCTGCCTCATCCTCCTGAGCCACTGGGATTACAGGTCTATGCCACTGCATCTGGCTCCTCCATTGACATTTTTAAAACCAGATTTTTAGGTAGACATTTTTTTCTGTATCACATTATTAAATTAATGATAAATACTAAGTAAGTTAAAATAGGAAGGCACAATTTTGAAGTATTTTTAAAAAGATATTTACTAATTGATGTAAAACTGGGCACTCTGGTGCCTGCTTGTAATCCCAGCAATTTGAGAGTCTGAGGCAGGAGTGTTGTAAGTCCAAGGCCAGACTCAGAGATTTAGCTAGACCCTGTCTCAAAATAAAAAGGGTTGGGGACTTGGGGACTTGACTAAGTGGTAAAATACTTAATTCAACCCCCAATACAAAAAGAAGAAGAAGAAGAAGAATTAGATGATATATATGACTTTGCAAAAGTTACTTAACTTCCTGGGACTTTAGTTTTCTCTGTTTTAAAATGGGGATTAAAAAATGGGAGGAAACACTAGGTGTGGTGGTGCAAACCTATAATCCTATTACTCAGGAGCCTGAGGCAGGAGTACTGGAGGTTCAAGGCAACCTGGATAATTTAGCAAGACCTGTGTCAAAAAGGCCTGGGAATTTATCTCAGTGGTAGAGCACCCCAGGTTTAGTCCCCCATTCCGAAATGAAATACAAAAGGGGTGTGGATACATCTTGGAATGCTTGTGTATTGCACATAAGTCCCTGATTCAATCTAAAGCACCCCAAAGAAAGGGAGGGAAAACTTTTCCTCTCTTTTCCCGTAAACTCACTGCCTGGAGACCTCAAAATAGACTGATAAAAGACAATAACTGGAGACGTAGCTTGATAAATGGTTAAAATTTTATATATATATATATATATATATATATGTATATATACTTTAGTTGTAAAAAGAGATGGGGAGAAAAGACTTCTGTAGGAAGAATAAGTAAAGACAAATAGGTTCAGAAACACAAACAGGAGATGAGAAAGTTTGTGATGATGCTATACTGAGTTGAAAGAGCCTTCCTGTCTCCTTTATGGCCAAAAATCTTCCTGGGGGAAGGGATTTGACTAAGTGGGACTTGACTAAGTGGTAAAGTACTTAGTTCAAGTATATCTCATATCTAAACCATACAGATGTATTCAGTATAAGAAGAAGAAAAGGTGGAATGGAAGGAATGTTTGAACACACTATTTGTGATACTGTGATGGTTGTCTAATACACTGGTTCTTATTAGGCTTTTCCTTGGCCTTCCTAGGAGGAAAAGTCACCCTGAGGAGGTGTTTTACTGAAGCCTCATTTCTCAGAAGTTTCTTTTAGTCAGAAAAGGGAAGCTCCATGAAGGTTTCTTCTCTTTTTTGGGGTTACCAGGGATTGAACTCAGGGGCACTTGACCACTGAGCCACATCCCCAGCCCTATTTTGTATTTTATTTAGAGACGTGGTCTCACTGAGTTGCTTAACACCTTGCCATTGCTGAGGCTGGGTTTGAACTCTCGGTCCTCCAGCCTTAGCCTCCCAAGCTGGTGGGATTACAAGTGTGTGCCACTGTGCCTGGCTGAAGGTTTCTTCTTGATTTGTTGAATCTCAAATGTCTTCTGCTTAAAGAAATAACATAACAATTTCAGGACTCTGAGTGTGTCCTCATACAACCATATGTGCTTCATATTGTGGTTGGAAAATTATTAGACAACCATCACAGTATCACAAATAGTGTGTTCAAACATTCCTTCCATTCCACCTTTTCTTCTTCTTATATTGAATACATCTGTTATGGTTTAGATATGAGGTATACCCCAAAAGCTCATGTGTTTTAGGGTTATCTCTGCTTTTAGATACAGTGGGTTTTCTGTGCCATAGGTTCAATGCTGACTTTCCATGCCCTGTAATATCCTAACCATATATTCTTGTTCTACTCTTTGTTTAGATCCTGTGAAGAAAATGCCAAATAGTGGAGAAAGGGAGTTAAGGGTCTCTATTAAGCATCATTGAAAAAACTATCTCAGAATATGATTTCTACTAGAATAAACCCAGGAGGATATATCAGGGTTAAAACAAGGAATTGGCCTACACAGTTGTGGGAGCAGGCAAAAGTCCATAGGCAGCCAGTCTGGAAAGGATGATCAGGAGCAGGCTAGAACCCCAGGGGCATCAGATTAACAACAGGCTAGTCAGAAAAGAACCCAGGCAGAAGGAAGTTAATTGCAGACCCAGCTGGTGTCTCTGGGCTCTTCAGAAAAGGGCTCACCCTTCTAATAAAGGTCTCAACTGATTACATCCAACCAATTCAACATAATCTCCTAATTGATAAAAGAGGTTGATTAAAGCTTTTAGATTAGGCCAGTTGCACACCTGTAATCCCAGTGGTTTAGAAGCTAGGGCAGGAGAATATCAAGTTTAGAGTCAGCCTCAGCAACTTCGTGAGACCTGTCACAAAATGAAAAATGAAAAAATAAAAATGGGATGTATCTCAATGGTAAATGTATCCAATACACACCCTCCCCCACACGCCTCGATTAGGTTCTTTTTTTTTAAATACATTTTTTAGTTGTACATGGACACATATATTTATTTTTTATTCATTTGTTTTTATATGGTGCTGAGAACCCAGGGCCTCATGCATACGAGGCATGTGCTCTACCACTGAGCCACAACTCCAGCCAAGATTAGGGTTTTTTAAAATATTTTTTAAGTTGTAGTTGGACACAATACCTTTATTTTATTTGTTTATTTTTATGTGGTGCTGAGGTTCGAACCCAGCACCTCTCACGTGCTAGGCGAGTGCTTTTCTGCTGAGCTACAATCCTAGCCCTAGATTATGGTTTGATTGAATAACTGGGCGGAGTGTGTGTGCTACCAAGTGGCAGCTGCCACCCTGCTGTTCTTCATCTCTCTCACCCTAAGGAGAATCATGCTAGAAAGGCAATTCTGGGAACTACAGTTCTGTCTATCCAAGGTAATATATCAGAAAACCATCATAAGGACAGGTGCAGTGGGGCACACCTGTAATCCCAGCAATTTGGAAGGCTGAGGCGGGAGGATCCAAGTTCAAAGCCAGCAAGGGATATGGCTCATTGGTTAAGTGCCCCTGGGTTCAGTCCTTGGTATCAGCAAAAAAGAAAGCCATAACTGATGATAAAATATATGTAATAAAAAAATGAATATTGCTTTAAACTGACTTTAATCTTTTTTTAAAAAGGATTTCCAGAATTAATAGCACTATTTTTGTTAATCTAAAGGAAGAATAAAATTGCACAACATTCAGAAACTTAATCATCGTAAATATTTTTTTAGAGTCTGTGTTTACAAAATGTTAGACATTCTTATGACTACCTTCTGTTTTGCCTTAGGGTACTTTTTGACATCACACAAGATGATGTTTTGTTTCTGGCTTCACCTCTGACCTTTGATCCTTCCGTTGTGGAAATGTTTGTGGCTCTATCAAGTGGTGCCTCTCTGCTTATCATACCACCTTCTGTCAAAGTGCTCTCATCAAAATTAGCTGAGGTTCTCTTTTCCCATCACAGAGTAACTGTTCTGCAGGTACATTTTAGGAGCAAATGAAGTGTTTTGGTTTTTATTATTTAATATTTTAAATGTTTTAGGGAAATTTTATATTTCTTTAGTTCTTTGCAATAGATTAATGATAATCAAGTTAGATTACCAAGTTCTGTCCCTTCATGATGTCATTTGTTTATTTAAAAATTTAAAAATCAGTTAATTCTATCAAGAAAATTATTGTGGATTTGGTGCTTACTATATAATAACTATAGGAATTTGATTCAAATCTTTTGGACATGCTATGGGGTATCTCCTATCTTAAAATTTAAGTGTATCAAAAACTAACATAAGTAAAGTATAATTGACTTAGGAATTTAAATTTTTAAAATTTTTATATCAGTGCATTTACAATAACCTCTAAAAACATTTTTGAAGTTTGGCCTTCTAAAATGCTTTTCAAATGTGTACTTGGGAAGTATATGGAACACAAACCTAAGATATTTCATTGTAAATGGTTAAAGAGAGAATTAACAAAATTATGTACATATCATGATATCTTAAGTAAGTTAAGTGTTTACTTAGCTGCTATGAAACTGTGTTTAATCCATAAATAGAAATATTATTTTCATATGGTATGTAAATTAAATAAGAATGGTATAGCACAGTTCCTGGTATATATGTGTCTCAGATTATGTGAATTGATATAACAAAACACCATAAACTGGGTAGCTTATAAATAACAGAAATTTATTTATCATAATTTTGGGATTTGGGAAGCCCAGGATCAGGCCCCAGCAGATTGAGTTTTAAGTGAGGGCCTGCTCATTGATTCATGGATCATTTTCTTAACTGGGTCCTCACATGATGGAAGGGCCAAGGGTCTCTCTTGGGCCTCTTTTTTTTTTTTTTTTTTTTTTGTGCTGGGGATTGAACCACTGAGCCATATCCCCCAGCCCTATTTTTTGTACTTTATATTTAGACACAGGGTCTCACTGAGTTGCTTAGCGCCTTGGCTTTGCTGAGGCTGGTTTTGAACTCTAGATCCTCCTGTCTCAGCCTCCTGAGCTGCTGTGATTACTCTGTGCCCAACCCTTCTTGGGCTTCTTTTGTCAGCATATATTTCATTCATGAATGCTCAGCCTGTATGGCCAAATCACCTTCCAAAGGCGCTACTTCCTAATTTTATTCCATAGATGTTAGGATTTTAGCATATCATGTTTTATCTAATCTAATAAGAGAGAAGGATGATAAATTTCTGCTCCAAGTACAAAATTTAATATTTTGAATTTTTTTTGGACTAATGTGTTTCCTCTAAAAAATGTGATCAAGTAGAATTTATCTCAAATATATTTGACTTATGATGAAATACATTACATGAAGAGCAATGGACAAAAAAGCACATGCTTATCTTAATAAATGCAGAAAAATGTGTTCGGCAAGATTTAAAACCCATGATTAAAAGGAAATATATTTTTAAAAAATTTCTTCAAGCCAGGTATGGTGAGCCTTTAATCCCAGTAACTCAGGAGGCTGAGGTAGGTGGATCGCAAGTTCAAAGCCAGCCTCAGAAACTGCAAGGTGCTAAGCAACTCAGTGAGACCCTGTCTCTAAATAAAATACAAAATAGGGCTTGGGATGTGGCTCAGTGGTTGAGTGCCCATGAGTTTAATCCCCAGCACCAAAAAAAAAAAAAAAAAAATCTTTAAACAAACTTTGAATTGAAGGAAACTTCTCCTCAAATCATAAAGAGCATCTATTGTTAAAAAAAACCAACTAGGACTGGGGATATAGCTCAGTGGTAGAGCACCTGCCTAGCAAGCAAGAGGCCTGGAGTCCAGTTCCCAATACCACTCTCACACACACACACACACACACACACACACACACACACACCACACACACACACACACCACACACATACACACACACACACACCACACACACACACACACACACACACACACACACACACACACACACACGCAAAAACCAAACTACAGCTGATGAAACTCCGAATGCTCTCAACTTAAGATTTAGAACAAGGCAAAGGTGTTTACTTTTACCGCTTTTCAGCATTGTTTTGGCAGTTCTAGCCAGCACAATAAGATAAAAAGAAAAGGAAGAGAAGGAGGAAGAAGGAGAAGGAGAAGGAAAATTAAAGTCACCTACATTGGATAGAAGGAAATAAAACTCTTCATACACAGATGACATGATCTAATAGAAAATCCTAGGGGTAGGATCAGGGTGAAGAAGGGAAGACTACTGGAATTAGTAAACACATTTATCATTTTAACTTTAAATCTTTTCTTATAAACTATATAATGATACAACTAATATTTTTGCATACCTTTTTGCCTAAAGCATAATCCCTGTCCCCATAAAAAAGATAATGCATATACATCAATCGTTTCCTAAATATGATTTGCCATTTGATATGTAATTACAGAATAATCATAGCAGGTCAGGAGGCTGAGACAGGAGGATCTAGAGTTCAAAACCAGCCTTAGCAATGCCAACGCGTTAAGCAACTCATTGAAACCCTGTCTCTAAATATAAAGTACAAAAAATTGGGCTGGGGGATGTGGCTCAGTGGTTCAAACCCTGGTACCAAAATAAATAAATAAATAAATAAGAGGCCCAAGAGAGACCCTTGGCCCTTCCATCATGTGAGGACACAGTGAAGAAAATGATCCATGAATCAATGAGCAATAATTTTATGGCTGGGAATTTCAAAATGAAATGCTGTGAATTAATTATTACAGTGTTTACCTTTTCAAGAAGTGAATAGACAGAAAGAAATTATTTTAATGTATCTACAGGCGACGCCAACATTGCTTAGAAGATTTGGATCTCAGCTTATTAAGTCAACTATTTTATCATCTAGTACTTCTCTTCGGGTGTTAGCTCTCGGTGGGGAAGCATTCCCATCATTGACTGTTCTCAAAAGCTGGAGAGGAGAAGGCAATAAAACACAGATATTCAACATTTATGGTGTCACAGAGGTATCAAGCTGGGCGACCACTTATAGGATTCCAGAGAAGATTCTTAACTCTACTTTGAAGTAAGGATTTTAATTATTCCAGATAGGAAATTGTGTTTTTTTCAAGATTTTAGTGCCATGAGTGGGGTTTTTGTTGTTGGTGTTTTTGAATTTTGGGGGTGGGGGGTGGGGTTGGGGTTGGTTAGTGCTTGTGATTGAACCCAGGGCCTCGAATGCCAAGCATATACTCTACCCCTGAGCTATAAGCCTACCCCCTGCTAATTGCATTTTGATAGGCACAGGAGTAATAATTTTAGAAACCCTATTTACCTAGTATTTTAAGTTAGGAATCCTTATTATAACTGGTGCTGAGACCCTGCTAGAACTTTTTGTGACTAAATTATAATGAACAATATACGTGACAATATTTCCACCTAACCGTTTCCTCTTGGAAATCTTTGATTTATAATAGACTTCCTTTTTTTCTTTATTTGGTGTAATGTGATTTAAATACACTAGGAAATATTCTTTTCAAATGTAAAATTTTAAATCTACTTTGGGTTTGTTTTTCTTAGATGTGATATGCCTGTACAACTGGGATTTCCTTTGCTTGGAACTGTAGTTGAAGTCAGAGATACAAATGGATTCACAATTCAAGAAGGCAGTGGCCAAGTATTTTTAGGTTCTTTTACATTTGTTGATTGGCAATAATTTTTTTTTCAGGAAGAACAGCTAATGTGTTTATCTTATTCTTGATTTTTATAATGTCTAATATGCTTTTCATTTGTAATTTTCAATCTCATTCTCAATCATGAAATATTTCATGTTGCCATAACTATATACAGTGCCTAATACTCTAATAAAATTAATTTAGAAACTAACTTGGACTGTTATATAAAAATTATATTTAATGATTATTTTAGAATTTTTTAAAAACAACATTTTTACAAATAAGTTTGTTATGTCTAAATTTTTTTTTTTTTTTTTGGTACTGGGGATTGAACTCTTAGGCACTCAACCACTGAGACCTATTCCCAGCCCCATTTTGTATTTTATTTAGAGTCAGGGTCTCACTGAGTTGCTAAGCACCTTGCTTTTGCTGAACTCCCTTTCTTCCTTCGTCCTGAGTCAATGGGATTACAGGTGTGCGCCACCATACCTGGCCTGAAGTTAAGTCTAATTTTATCTGGCAGCATTTAAAAGTGAGCCCCCTTTTAATATAAATGTTCAAATTTTGAGTGTTAGTAACTGAGTTTGAAATTGTAGTTAAGTTTATGGTTTTAAAATATATTTTCCATGCATTTTTATGACATTGGTGTTTATATCTTTAATATATTTTCCATGCATTTTTATGAAATTGGTGTTTATATCTTTGGAAGGTGGCAAAAACAGAGTGTGTTTTGTTGATGATGAAATAACAGTACCTCTTGGCACAATGCGAGCCACAGGAGACTTTGTGACTGTGAAAGATGGAGAGATGTTTTTCTTGGGACGAAAGGACAGTCAGATCAAACGCCATGGTAAACGTCTTAACATCGAGCTTCTGCAGCGGGTATAGCTATTTAAATATTAAGTATCTATTAATACATGTAGCAATTGGAGGTGATTACCACCAATTTTCTATACCAGGTTCTTTTATCAATTATTTTTGTCTGAGATTTTTGTGTTCGTGATGAATCACACTAAATATTCAGTATGCCTCTTATTCCCAGCATAAATAGAGTTGTTTTTTTTTAGAACCAAGGATTGAACCCAGAGGCACTCTACCACTGAGCTATATCCCTGGCCCTTTTAATTTTTTATTTTGAGACAGGGTCTCACTAAGTTGCTGAGACTGAACTTGAACTTGTGATCCTCTTATTTTATTCTCCCAAGTCACTGGAATTAAAAATATAGGCATGTGCCACTGTGCCTGGAAGTGATTATTTTTTAAATTATTGACAGAATGGGTTTTGAGATCTGTGAAAATAAATTTATTTGCTTTAGGACAAATTTTTTTTTTTTTTGTACTGGGGCTTGAACTCAGTGGCACTTAACCACTGAGCCACATCCCCAGCCCTATTTTGTATTTAGAGACAGGGTCTCACTGAGTTGCTTAGTGCCTCACTTTTGCTGAGGCTGGCTTTAAACTCATGATTCTCTTGCATCAGCCTCCTGAGCTGCTGGGATTATAGGTGTTTGCTATCACTCCCAGAGCAGTTTTTTAAAAAGATCTCTAGGATATTCGAGAATATAATTCAACTATACTTTTTTTTTTTTAAATCAGTGATTGAACCTAGAGTGCTTAGATACTGAGCCATATCCCCAGCCCTTTTTTTTAAAAAAATTAATTAATTAATTTTTTTTAAAGAAACTTGCAGCTGACCCTTTAGGTTGGGGGATCAGGTGCCAGTCAGCTGCAAGTTTTTTTTTGTTTGTTTGAGAGAGAGAGAGAGAATTTCAATATTTATTTTTCAGTTTTCGGCAGACACAACATCTTTGTTTGTATGTGGTGCTGAGGATCGAACCTGGGCAGCACGCATGCCAGGCACTATGGCTTGAGCCACATCCCCAGCCCTTTTTTTTTTTAAACAGTGTCTTGCTAAATTGCTGAGCCTGGTTTGAATTTGTAATCCTCCTGCCTCAGCCTCCTGAGTTGCTGGGATTACAGGTGTGTGTCTGTGCCTGGCCACTGTACTGATTTCAGACATAAAAAATTGAACATCGAAGTTTATTTTTAAATGTCTTCATTGGCAAATTGGAATATTCTCTCTTATAGGTTGCTGAAGAACTTCAACAAGTGGAATCTTGTGCAGTTACATGGTATAATCAGGAAAAATTAATTCTTTTCATAGTGTCCAAAGATGATTTAGTGAAGAATTACATCTTTAAAGAACTGCAGAAATATCTTCCAAATCATGCAATCCCGGACGAGATTGTGTTGATTGATACTCTGCCATTTACGTCTCATGGTAAAATAATTTAAAGCAGCTATATTCAATGATGACAGATAATACTAAGTGTATCCATACTAGTTTAGTGGCCACATAAATCTCTATTATGATAAATGATACTAGCATTTCTTGTAGTAGAACCTCTGTTAAATACTTTGTATAATTAACCCATTTTCAGAAAATCCTGTGGGTAGGTGATATATTCCCATTTATAGCTGAGGAAAATAAGGTTAAAAGAGGTGAGCTAATTTTCCCAAAATCACTTTACTAGTTTGTGCTTGTATTAATCAGGATTCTCTAGAGACACAGGACTGATTTTTAGATAGATATATAAAAAGGAGATGTATTATAAGAAATTATCTCATGTGCTTATAGAGGCTGAGAAATCCCATGCTCTTTCTACAACCTGGAGACCCAGGAAAGCTAATGGTATAATTCACAATGAATTTACAGGCCTCAAAATGATACAAACCCCACAGGGAAGGAGAAGACAAGATAAGATGTCCCAGCTCAGACAGGCTCCTCCTTCTGTCTTTTGTTCAGGACTTCTAGGGATTGGATGATAACCAACACTTGGAGGGGGAGCAGTCTCCTTTCCTGAGTCCACTGATTCCTTAGTCTCAATCTGAAATACTGTTATAGTCACCAGATATAGTGTTTAATCGGGCATCCTGTGACCCACTCAAATTGACATATGAAATCAACCATTAGATGGTATTAAAATTCTGCCTAGCATTGTCTTTAAAATATGCTCCTAATGTTTATATTATATTACCTTCTCAACTTAATTTTTATTTACTGTATACTTCAAATGTAATAATTTCTCACTTAACAGTACTATTTCTTTTTAGCTCTTTAAATTACATAAATATTTAGCTTCTTTGATCTTCGCTATTACTACATTCTTTGTGGCATTGGACTATTTTCATAAGAATTGATTATCTTTTACAAATTATATGATTTCTATATGATTTCTTTTAAATGAAAATTATGCATGGCTAATGAAGATATAAAATATCTTTGGTACAAAATTTTATTTATTCATTTGTGGTATTGGGGATCAAACCCAGAGCCTTATACATGTAAGCATGCGCTCCACCACTGAATGACACTTGGCACTGAGGGTAAATTTTAAATATTATTTTAAAATGTATTATTTCTCTTTTATATTAAGGCAAAATTGATGTTTCTGAGTTAAACAAGATATATTTAGACTACATGAATTCAAAGCCTGAGAAGAAACTCAATGGAAAAGAGGAGCTTTGGGAAAAATTACAGTTTTTATGGAAGGTACAACTTTTAAAATACAAGTTAATTATTATAAAGAGTTCATTTTAGGGAATGGTAGCATCCTGATAAGTCTGAAAAAATTTTGTAGGAATGTTATCAATGCCCAAAAGTCAGGTAATATGTATTCAATTTATATAAAAATAAAAGTTAGACTTTTAGACAAATTTCCCACTTAGAAATGTATAGGAAGCAAAGTAGTTAGGGTGTAGGTAGATGAGGCCTGTCTTGACTAATTTACATTTAGAATTATGTTATTAGTCCAAAACAACTTTAGTAACAACCTGTGTTTCTGTTTAAAGAAATTTTTGTTTTTTAAAGTACTGGGACTTGAACCCAGTTCAATGTTAGTATTTTAGGGAGTGTATAATTAATAAGTCAGATGTTTTTGTTGCCTTGTTCCTTGTTTTATGGGTTGGAAGACTGCTCTAAAGGAAAGTATATTTTGAAATTGTATAATGAGTTTGTAACAGAATTGGTTAGCATAGTGTTGGTTTCCTTTTGTATAAAGAAAAAATTATTTTAATTATTACAATATCTATTTTGTATCTTGAGGTTTATATCTTCAATGTAGATACTGTGATCTTTGTGTCTTACTTGTAAGTAATGGAGTTTTTGGTTTGGGGCTTTTACCATATTTCTCCCTTCTCTCACTCTAGTCTGTTCTGAGTCTCTCAGAAGATCTTTTGAAGGTTCCTGATGAATCGCTCTTCTTAAATAGTGGTGGAGATTCTTTAAAATCCATACGGCTTCTTAATGAGATTGAGGAACTTGTTGGAACATCAGTACCTGGCCTTCTGGAAATTATTCTCAGCAGTTCCATTTTAGAAATTTACAATCACATTCTTCAAATAGTGTTTCCAGATGAAGATGAGACATTCAGCAAGAATTATGCCACAAAGAGGAAACTCAGTGACACTAATCAAGAGGAAGCCAGTGGAAAATCTTTATATAAGAGTTCTCTCCTGCCTTTAAGTTATAACAGTGAGATAAATGCCTTTATTGCACTGAGCAGAGGGAGTCAGATTTTGTCTCTAAATACTAGTAGGTTTTTAACTATGTTAGGACATTACCCTTCAGCCTGTTCTTCTGACTTCACTATACAGACCAACATTGAGAATTTGAAAAGCTTAAGTCCTCCAGCTATCTTTGGGAAGTCAGAAGATCCATCCTATGTTGCAAAAGTTTGTGAAGAGGGGAAACCTGTGATAGGGGCTGAAAAAATGGAGTTACATATTCGGTGGAGGTCAGACTCAGGCAAATGTGTAGATGCTTCCCCTCTGGTTATAATACCAGCTGTTGATAAGTCTTCTGCAACTGTGTATATTGGCTCTCATTCTCATAGAATGAAGGCAGTTGACCTTTATTCTGGGAAGGTGAGATGGGAACAGACTTTGGGAGATCGGATTGAGTCATCAGCATGTGTATCTAAATGTGGAAACTTTATCATGGTGGGTAAGTTTCTGAATTTGAGGTTTGTCAGGTTAAATTGAATTACCTTACAATAATGCTAGTAGGGCCGAGTTAAATTAAAAAAAAAAAAATGGTGGGGGACTGGGAATGTAGGTCAGTGGTAAAGTGCTTGCTTGAAATGCATGAGGCCCTGGGTTCGATTCCCGCCTCCCACCCCACACACATTTTTTTGTTTAAAGTATGTGTGATGGTTTTGGTGGCTGCCAAAGAATAATGATTTAGTTTGCGCTGAATAAATATGGACCTTGGGGGTCAAAGTTCTTGGGTTTGAACTTAATGCCATAGATGTTATAAACTCTGTGACCTTTGACAAATTGCTGAACCTCTTTGAACTTCAGTTTTCTCATGGAAAAAATAATGAAGTGTGTTGTTACATCACACATTTTCCTAAAACTTAAGGACCTAGAGCCACAAACATTTATTATCTTACAGTTTGTGTGTCAGGAATTTAGGAGCAGCTTAGTGAGCCTGTCTCATGCAAAGTCTCTCATGTTTCTATAACCATCTGAAGGCTTTACTTTGGCTAGAAAATCTGCTTCCAAGATGGCTTATTCACATTGCTCTCGGCAGAGGACCTCAGTTCTTTGCTGGGTCTTGATGGGAAGCTACATTTTGGGCCACATGAGCCCCTCCTCTGTAGGCTGCTTGACTGTCTTCACATGGCAGCCAGCTTCCCTCAGAATGAGTGATTAAGTGAGGAAGAACCCAGAACCATTTAGGACCCAGTCTCTAAACTTGTATACTATCATTTTGCTTTATTCCATTCATTAGAAGCCCACATTCAAGGGGAGGGGAATTAGACTCCACCTCTTAAAGGAAGAAAAGCAAAGAATTTATGGAATTATTTTATTTTTATTTTTTGGTTCTGGGAATTGAACCCAGGGGCACTTAACTACTGAGCCACTTCCCCAACCCTTTTTATTTTTTATTTTGAGACAGTGTCTCACTAAGTTGCTGAGGCTAGCTTTGAACTCAAGTTGCTGGGATTACAGTCATGCATCATTGCACCCAGTTATGGACTTAATTTAAAACTATAATCATCCTAGAGCCTTTGGAAGGATTAGGTAAGATGATTTTTTATGAACCCCTTAGTACCTTGCCAGGTAAGTACTATACACCAGTTGCTTAGGAAGTGTTAGTTACTAGCTGTGATTCAGTTCCTTAAGGTAGAGGTGACTTTGCTAGAAATGTGGACCTCTCAAGTGTGATGTCTCTCCCTCATTACACTTTTTACTCCCCTAGGTACATAAGGTTTCACTTTATATGCTGATGGAATCTGTCAAACTCTTCAAAATTTGTTCCCCTGCTTGTGCTGTGCTAGCTGGGACCTGCTTGAATCTAAATTTGATAATTTCATTTTAAACACCTACATTTTGAAAATTATAGAAGAGGAAACTTTCAGTTTTACATGAGATTATCAGTTCTAGAGTAATGCCCATCCCGAAATTAACTTGTTGAAATTCCTGTTTGTATTCTGAAAAGCTAGACTGGGCATGAGTTCAAGCATTCTTGTTCTGAGTGACCACAGGCCTTGAGTCTAGATGCAAGTTTAAAAATGCACAAAAGATCTGAACAGACAGATTACAAATAAACCTATGAAAGCTGCACTACATACTGGGCAGTAGCTCACATCTATAATCCCAGCGACTAGGGAGGCTACAAAGTGAGGATTGCAAGTTCAAAGCCACCTCAGCAGCTTTACAATGCCCTAAGCAACTTAGTGAGACCCTGTCTCAAAAATTAAAAAGGACTGGAGGAGGAATTGGGGTTGTGGCTTAGTGGTAGAATGCTTGCCTTGCATGTGTGAGGCATTGGGTTAGATTCTTAGCACCGCATATAAATAAATGAATAAAATAAAGGTCCATCAACAACTAAAAAATAAAAATAAAAAAGGACTGGAGGAGATGGAGCTGGGGTTGTGTCTCAGGGCTGGAGCGCTTGCCTAACACAAGAGGAGGCGCTGGGTTTGATCTTCAGCACCACTTAAAAATATAAAGGTATTGTGTTCATCTACAACTAACAAAAAAATTTAAAAAGAACTAGAAATGTAGCTCAGTGATAAAGTGCTCGTGGGTTCAATCCCCAGTATTAGAAAAAAAAAAAGCTGTTCAATATCATTAGTCACTAGGGAAAGGCAAGATACAAGTCCTATTTTGTTTGTTTTATTTTTGCAATGTTGGGGATTGAACTCAAGGCCTCCTGCATATTAGGCCCACTCTTTACCACTGAGCTACATCTCCAGCCCTGGATATAAGTCTTTTATCAGATGTATTTTCTCCCAGTCTGTTGCTTGTTTTATCATTTTCTTAACATAGTATCTTTATTATTTTTTTTTTTTTTCCTTTTTGAAGTACTAAGGATTGAACCCAGGGACCCTCTGTCATTGAGTTACATCCCCAGCCCCCTTTTGTTTTTAAGACAGGGTCTTGCTAAATTGCCCAGGCTGGCCTTAAATTTATGATCCTCTTGCATCTCTCTCTTGTGTAGCTGGGATTACATAGTATCTTTTGAAGAGAAATTCTTAATTTGATGAAATCTGTTTTTCCCCCTGGTTCTGGGGATAGAACCCAGCAGCCCTCTACCACTGAGCTATATCCCAGCTCTTTTCTGTTTTTTATTTTGGGACAGGGTCTTGCTAAATTATGCAAGGTGGCCTTGAACTCGTTGGTCTTGCCTCAGTATCCTGAGTTGCTGGGATTGCAGGTATGTGCTACCACACCCAGCTCAATTTATTTTATTTTATTTATTTTTTATTGAGTTGTGCTTTAGGTGTTGTATCTAAGCAATCTTTGTCTAACCCTTAGCCACAATGATTTTCATATATATATATTTTTGGAATTGAATTTAACTGAAAGAAATATTATTACTAAGCAGGAGTTTGCTATTTTTGTGCCACTAAGTAGTCTCTTTCAGAAAAAAGACAGCACAGGGGCTGGGATTGTGGCTTATCAGTAGAGCACTCGTCTAGCATGTGTGAGGCCCTGGGTTTGATCCTCAGCATCACATACAAAAAATAAATAAAATAAAGGTATTGTGTCCAGCTACTTCTTTTTTTTTTTTTTAGATAGATAGATAGAGAGAGAGAGAGAGAGAGAAACTTTATTTTTAATATTTATTTTTTAGTTCTCGGCGGACACAACATCTTTGTTGGTATGTGGTGCTGAGGATCAAACCCGGGCCGCACGCACTCCAGGCGAGCGCGCTACCAGTTGAGCCACATCCCCAGCCCCAGCTACTTCTTTAAAAAAAAAAAAAAAATACAGCACAAAAAGTATATTAGAAGTTGAACCTCAAGTGAGCAGCAAACGGTCATGGCCATGGGCATTGTCATCTAGAGAATGGAGGCCAATGAGATTTCCCTAAATACTGTCCTCAAATTCTTATGATTTAATATGGATACATTACACGGAAGTCGAGTAATCTCTTCTTTGTAGATTTTGACCACTCCTACTTCTAGCTAGGTATTTGACTATAACCAAGATCAGGGACCCCTACCCTGTCTTCTCATCCATGGCTGTAATCTGGGAAAAGCAGTCTATTGTCATTACTAAGAATACTTCTTAGATTTAAATACTGGCTCTGCCACATGTTACCTTTATAATTTTGCCCAAGTGACTTAATTTCTCTGTGTTTCAATGTTGTCATCTGTAAAAGGCAGATAGTGCTTTTTACATAGTGCTTACTTCACTGTGAGTTTTAAATAAGTTAGTGGATATATAATACTTAGCATAGTGCCTGATACATAGTAAATGCTCAGTGAACATTAACTGTTAATAATGTTAGCCCTTCTTGTTTACAATAACCCTTGTAAGTAGATGAATCCACATTCTGCACATTCTGCAGAAGAATAAACTAAGTCTCACTGGTGCTAGATGATTTGCCCAGTGTCAGCCCTGGTGAAATCTGAATCCATATTTATCAAATCCTTTCTCTGCCACACCATGCTTTATTGTGTTCTTGGTTGTGAAGCACTTCATAGTACTTATTAATAATTAGCAGATGATGTGATGCATGCCTATAGTCACAGCTACTCAGGAGGCTAGATAGCGTGAGCAACTTAATGAGACAGTGTCTCAAAATAAAACATAAAAATGGCTGAGAATGTAGCTCAGTGGTAGAGCATCCTTGGGTTCAATACCGCATACACAAAAAAAGTATGACTACTAAATAGGTGTTTTACATAAATGACTACTGTTCATTCGGTTTCTGCTTTACGTTGCTGAAATTTAAATTAGATGAGTGAACATAGAGACTATATACATAAGAAGAGCATCCAATACAAATTGTTATGATTTAGGCTAAAGAGTTATTTTCTAACTTCTGGAATCCAAGGTTTGGGGTGTAACTGAGCTGGAGAAGTCCTCAGGAGTCTATTGTGAACACATTAATCTAGGTTCTCTGGACTGGGTTACTCTAGGAGTTTCTTGGGCCTCGCAGGAAAATGACAAAGATAAATAGTAGAAAAGTTAGGTCAGGAAGGAAACAGTCTGGGTAATAGGCTAATGAATCTGTGCTGAGTGGGACATTAACCAATAAATCTCAGATGAGGCCACTTTAAAAAAGTTATCTTCCAGTGATGTATCTAAATCTCATCTTTTATATTTTGTTTCTCTGTAGGCTGTTACAATGGATTAGTTTATGTTTTGAAAAGTATTAATGGAGAAAAATACTGGATGTTTACTACTGAGGATGCCGTCAAAAGCTCAGCGACCATGGATCCCACTACAGGCCTTTTTTATATTGGGTCTCATGACAAGCATGTGTATGCTTTAGATATTTATGTAAGCATTCACCTCATTGGTCTTGTATTGTAAGCATAGAGGAGTTAGAAACTATCAGGTGCTGTTGACTTTAAGAATAGGTATTAACTATTAAGCAGGGGTTAATTAAGTTTTAATATCATAAGACTTTTTATTAGATCTTTATAGTAATAAATAGCAGTTCTTAAGGCATTTTTAATGTCTTTACCAAATTTAGCACAAAAACACTTTGAAGTATAATAAAACTTAGAATTATCTTTTTATAAAAATTTTTTTAATTGTAGTTGCACACAATATCTTTATTTTTATTTATTTTTTAATGTGGTGCTGAGGATTGAACCCAGTGCCTCCCATGTGCTAGGTGAGTGCTCTGCGGCTGAGCCACAGCCTCAGCTCCTAGAATTATTATCTTAACAATAGAAAAAAATTACAAAGTAAGATATCAGTAAGATATTTTAAGACCTGGTTATATAAAAATACTAAGTTAATGTAAGAATTATAAAAATAGAAGAAACAAGCTGGGGAAAGTTTTGCAATAACTGAAAGAGTAAAAAATTGTTTGTAAGTATAAATTAAAATAAAAAGCAAATAAATATTTAGAGGAAGAAAAATGAGGATCCAGATAGTAAAATAGATTTAAGGGATGTAAATACCTAGGACCCCAAAGCAAAAATGACTAATAAATATATGTAAATATTTCATACCTTTAATAATCAAAGGGATGAAAATCAAAACTGTAAGATAAATAGTGTTAGATTAGAAAAAATGTTGGAGTGAGAACTGCTGAGGAGAGTAGTAGAGAGTTATAACTGGTGAGGACTCTAAGGAATAAACAGTTTAATCATAGATAGCAATTTTCTATCTTTTGATCAAGTAAAATTCTTTTTCTAGGATTTTATCCTGGCAAAATAATCAGAAACCCAAGTTGTTTAAAAGCCAGGTGTAGTGGTACATGCCTATAATTTCAGTGACTTAGAGGATAAGGCAGAGATTCTCAAGTTTGAGGCCAACCTCAGCAACAAGATCCTGTCTCAAAATAAAAAGTAAAAAGGACTAAGGGTGTATGTAGCTCAGTGGTAGAGCTCCCGTGGATTTGACTCTCAGTCCCACAAAAACAAACAAGTCGTTTATAATACCTAATAATTGGTTCAAAGCAATTTTCAGTGGTTAGGTAGAGAGAGAAATTATTTTATGTTCATACGGGATAGTATGAATTAAAATTATATTTAAGTTATTTTACACAATAAGTGAGGTAAATATGATACCAGGTTATTTATTTAGAATTATTTAAACTATATTAATCTACACAGATATACATATATGAAAAAGATCAAAAGGGAAGATACTAAAATATTAACAGAATATCTGAGGATGTCCTTTGTTGTCTTTATACTAAGTTGATTACCCACGATGGACATGTGTTTTTTGCTGAGTTAAAAATCTTTGTTAACTAAATAGACATAATACATGGGAGGTGGGATATATGGATTAGTTACCCACCAGAAAACTCATATTTTCCATTCTTATTTGCAGGAAAAAAAGTGTGTTTGGAAGTTAGCTTGTGGAGGAACTGTCTTTTCTTCTCCTTGTTTGAACCCGATTCCACATCATTTGTATTGTGCTACACTGGGAGGACTTTTATTGGCTATAAATCCTGTAAGTTAAAAAAAAGTGTGTGTGTGTGTCTGTGTGTGTGTATTTTTTCTTTTGATTTTTTTTTAATATTTATTTTTTGGTTTTAGGTGGACACAATATCTTTATTTTATTTTTATGTAGTGCCGAGAATCAAACCCAGTGCCTCACGCATGCTAGGCAAGCGCGCTACCACTTAAGCCACGTCCCCAGCCCTCTTTTCTTTGATTTTTAAAAAATTTTTGCTTTGGATTCTGAAAGTGTGAGTAGTTTTCATTTAGATATAATTCACTTATTACTGAACCTGGATTTGTTAAGAATGATTGACAGTAAGTCTGGGAAGATGAGATAATCTGAGTTCATATGTAAGTTTTTCTGTTTACCTATTTTTAAAATTTTTAGACATAATTTTCCTAGTTATCCTAAGAACTGCTTTTCCATTATAAGGTGAAATCTGGGTTGTTGTTTTCTTTTTTTTTTTAATGTATGTGTGTTTTTTTAAATTTATATTTTGTGGAGTCAATCTGCCTAGCAAAAGCTCCATCCCTAGCCCTCTTTTTCTTCATGTCTGGAGCTTATGTGCTGCTTTTTTCTTTGTTGGTTTTCTTGCAGCTTTTTATCTGCTCTCATAATTATTTTTTTTCTTTTTTTTTTAATATTTATTTTTTAGTTTTCGGCGGACACAACATCTTTGTTTGTATGTGGTGCTGAGGATTGAACCCAGGCCGCATGCATGCCAGGCGAGTGCGCTACCGCTTGAGCCACATCCCCAGCCCTGCTCTCATAATTAGCACTGATTAATTTTATAGTTGTGTACCTGTGTTCTTGCTTCAGTAGTCAGCATACTACTGTAGCAATCTCATGTTCTAGCTCTGCCTCTGGGAGATTCGTGAGTTTGTTTTTAAAAGGATAACTGATTAGTAAAATGATTTTAAGAGCTGTGAAATACTTTTTGCCCATGACAGGCTACTGGAAACATAGTTTGGAAACATTCCTGTGGAAAACCACTCTTCTCCTCCCCACGGTGTTGCCAACAGTACATCTGTATTGGCTGTGTAGATGGGAATTTACTCTGCTTTACTCACTTGGGAGAACAGGTAAGAAAGTTATAGTTATGTTTTATATATCTTTCTTAAAGGCACAGTAGCAAGTGACAATGGAAATAAAATTTTGAACGTCATTATTCAACGCACTGTGTTCAGACTAGTTCTACTTAATTGTCAAATCATAGATTTCTTATTATTTGAATGAGGATATAGTGGGTTTCAAAGATTTCTACTTAAACCTTGTTTTAAATTTTTAATAGTGTTTTCCCAGTTTTATTATAACTTCTGTAGAGGTTATTTAGTGTTTTAGTCAGTTTTTTCTGTGACTAAAAGACCTGACAAGAACAATTGTAGAGGAGAAGTTTATTTGGGGGCTTACGGTTTCAGAAGTCTCAATCGATAGACAGCAGGCCCCATTCTTCAGGGCTCAGGGTGAGGCAGAACATCATAGTGGAAGAGTGTGGTGGAGCAAAACTGTTCACATGCTGATCAGGAAGCAGAGAGAGACTCCACTTGCCAGAAACTAAATATATACCACAAAGGCACACCCCCAAGGCAAGCTTGGACAATTTAGCAAGATCCTGTCTCAAAAGATAAAAAGAACTTGTTGTGTAGTTCAGTGGTAGAATATTCTTGGGTTTAATCCCCAGCATAAAGGTGAAAAGAATGTTTAAAGATGCATTTGCCTTTTAATATGAAAACCAAAATCTGTTCTGCAGTTAGAATTCCATTTTGTGTTTGTCTTATTTCTCAACTTTATGACTGACAAGGTAGGCTTTTTCTGGGTTATATTAGCTCTTTGCTTGGGATAATCAATACTTTTGTAAATTTCTCCAGTGGCTCCTTTATGCACAATTTCTGCTGCATTCTGGATTTGGGGAATTATTTTGTAGATTTGAGAGTGTACTTGCTACAACAAATAGCTCATCAACAACTGAGCTTGATTCTGTATGCCTTTTTTGTTGTTGTTGTTCTAGGGATTGAGCCCAGGGGCACTTTACAACTGAGCTAAGTCCTCAACCCCTTTTTTTTATTTTGAGAAAGGGTCTCACTAAGTTGTTTAGCGCCTCACTAAGTTGCTGAGGCTGACCAACCTTAAACTTGGGATTCTCTTGCCTCAGCCTCCCAAATTGCTGGAATTACAGGTGTGTACCACCATGCCTAGCTTGATTCTATATGCTTTTAATTTTATTCATCTTTCTTAACTTAGCAGTTCCTTTTGCTCTGTGTAATAAGTTGTAATGAATTTATTATTACATTCACTTAATTTTATTTACAAAGTAGTATGAATATATTCTCACCTTGAGATTTCTGAGAAGTAAGATGAGGCAAAGGCACATGCTGTTTTGCCCCTGTCTTTCTTTTTGTATGAGCCATGAAAAATAAAAGTGATTTTGTACAAGTCAAGATAGTATTGAGCTCACAAATCATATTTTGTGAATATGTCCACTGTTTTCTTATTTTTTCCATTATGCTGTTGCTCTGCAGTTACCTTAGATATCATGCCCTTTTTTTTCTTATATCTTTTCTTCTATAAATAAAACCCAGAAGTTTTTTTATAGTGGCTTTGAAATGAGGAAATAGTAGATACCTATGGGGCAGACACACAACTCATGTTTTTTTTTTAATATATTTTTTTAGTCATAGTTGGACACAAAACCTTTATTTATTTATATTTATGTGGTGCTGAGGATTGAACCCAGTGCCTCCCACATGCTAAGGGAGTGCTCTGCCACTGAGCCATAACCCCAGCTCCACAACTCATGTTTTTGTGTAAAGGTCTAAATTATTGCATGTAAACTCTTTGAGCCCAATTATGTCCTTCTCCCTACCTTTAGAGAATTAGAGTAAGATGAAGTTTTTAAATAAGATACATTGAAACCAATGTGTCTGAACATAACAGTAATAACTTTCAAATGGGTTGAAAATTAATTTTATTTCATAATATCCTATAATAGGAATGCTTCAGTGTATTTTGTCCTGGATTTTACTACTGGGACAGAGGTTACTAGGATGGTGCTACTTTTTAGAAGAAGGCATCGTTATCTGTATTTGTAGTTACCAGTCAAAAAGCTGACATCACTTAGGTCTGTATTAAGAAACTTGTAGAGCTTTAATCTGAGGCAGAAGTTTGCAGTTAGGTGATTGTATTATTTTTGCTTTTACTTCCCTTGTATAGGTTTGGCAGTTCTCTACTAGTGGACCAATCTTTTCATCCCCATGTACTGCAGCATCAGAGCAAGAAATATTTTTTGGTTCCCATGACTTCTTTATCTACTGTTGTAATATGGAAGGTCATCTCCAATGGAAATTTGAAACTACTTCAAGGGTGTATGCAACACCATTTGTTTTCCATAACCATAATTGCAGCAATGAAATGTTACTGGCAGCAGCGTCTACTGATGGGAAACTTTGGATCTTGGAATCTCAGAGTGGAAAACTACAAAGTGTATATGAACTTCCTGGAGAAGTTTTCTCCTCGCCTGTAGTCTGGGAATCAATGCTTATTATTGGGTGTAGAAATAATTATATTTATTGTTTGGATTTATTGAGTGGAAGTCAAAAATAATCAAGTCCAGTTTCTATCTGTGAAATGTTTGAAAATATTTACCATGATGAGCATGATATAATATTTTATATTAAAGATTGTATTTTTGGTTAAGAAATGTGCCTGTTATACTTCAATAGAGAGCAAACATATTTTACTTCCTGTAGGAGCAGCATAAACTTTTAAGAAGGCAAGGACCGAACATCAATATATTTAGTAGTGCTTTCTTTTAATTAGGTGTGAAGGTTAATTTGGTGTCAAAAATTTTTAATTAGTCAAAGGGATGCTGCTGTGGTTTGAATGTTCCACCTGAACTCAAATCGGAATCTAATTCCCATTGTGAGGTATTAGGAGGTAGAAACTTAATCTGAGGATGGAATTAGAGTGGGACCTTTCAGAGATGATTAAGGTTAAGTGAGGCCATAAGGGTGGGGCCCTCATCCCTTTGGACTGTGTCTTCTTATAATAAGAAAAGACCTGAGCTAGGACATTGTCTTGACATGTGATGCCTTGTACAGGATTGGGACTCTGCAGAGAATCCCCTCCAACAAAAAGAACCTTGTCAGATGCAGCTACTGCTCTTAAACTTCAGCTTTCAGAACTAAGAGCAAAATATCTAGTCTGTAGTAATGTGGTATTCAGTTATAATAGAAAATGGACTAAGACAGATGGGCAGATAGTTGTTAAAACACTATTTCTGGGTGTGCCTGTGAAGATGTTTTTAGAACAGATTAAAATTTGAAATTGAAGCAATAAACTTGAGTGAAGGTCCGTCTTCACCAATGGGACACTGTGGGTGGGCATTATCCAATCTGATAAGGGCCTAAATATAACAGAAAGACAGAAAAAGGACAGATTCTCCTCTTGAGCTGGAGTAACCATCTTTCCTGCCCTTAGACACAGAGCTCTTGATTTGGGGGCTTTTGGACTATGGGACCTACACCAGCAACTACTACCTCTCCTAGCTTCTCAGGCCCCTGTGTTCTGAGGTTTTTGGATTTGGACTGAATTATATCACGTGCTTTCCTGGGTCTGCAGCTTGTAAACAGTAGATGGTGGGACTTCTCAGCCTCTATAGTCAGATGAGTTAATTCCCATATTCCATTAATCGATCTCTCCCTATCTCCTATTGGTTATGTTTCTGTGGAGAACTCACATTAGTGCTACATATTTTATATATTGTGTATAAGAAGTCTTTATATATACACACACACACATATAAATACATGTATATACATACATCTATAAATACACACACACACACATACATGCACACACATTTTTTTTTAAGTCCTGTTGGTGATATTTCTGTAGAGAACCCTAAAAGAGTTTGGGTCTTAAGAAAAGACCTCTGTGTGAAAAAAAGATCAAAATATAACTCAATGGGTTAGAAACAAACAGTAATGCAATTCGACATTCACTTATTTACACTGAGATTTACAGCAAAAGCTTTTCAAAGGTAGGAGCTGTCAAATTAAGTTCCTTTTTATTGTTGGTGTGTAGCTGGGGATCAGACCAGGTTGGCAACCACTCTACTACTGAACTACATCCTCATAATTGGTATTTTTTAAGTGAACTAAAGTACCAATGTAGAATTTATACACACACACAAACACACCCCCTCATCCCCACACACACTGTGTAGTTTCAAATTGATCTATGGTGATTTTAGGCATTCCTGGCTACATAGCTTGAGCCCTATTCAAATTCTTCACAAGTTGGTTGCTATCCTTTTAAGTTCTAAATGTTCCACTTTTGGTTCCCTCCATTAATACTGGCAATTGCTCCCCATGACTGGCATCACCACAGGCTTCTTCACAGTTCTTCCATCTTTTGTTCAGTTGCTCCCAATTCATTCTTTTCCAATTTAAAGTGAAACAAGTTTCACACCCTCAAAGCAGTATAGTAAAGCACATCTGTGGTAGGAAGTGGGTGCTCCCATCAAGACCCATTACTTGAACAGTGCCCCAGGCAGGGGATGTTAGTGTTGGCTGTCTAAAAGACCTGTCTTCATCTTTTAGATCAGTGTATCTCAAGCCTTAATCACTTAATCACTTGGAGTTCTTGTGCACATTTGGGTTGAGCAAGGCTGAGAGTGGGGTGCCCTGATGGGCCACGCTGGAGCCTGCAGCAAAAGGAAAATCAGTACTCCTGAACCTGACTTGACTTAAAATTTTGGACTTTTTTCCACTGTGGTATTTAAAAATATTTTTTTTGCATTTTGATTTTTTAAAATATTGCATTAAAAATAAAATTCTTTAGTTATTGAGTTTTTTGGCACCTGAGGCAAGTGCCTGATTGACCTTACTTCACCCTGGTCCAGCCCTGTGAGTCAGCCCCAGCTGCACTGTCACAGGCTCTTGACTAAAGCTGACCTGTCTGGACATGGTCTGCACTGTAAGGAGGCTATAGGATTATTTTGTCTTGAGACTCAAGTCATTCAGGATTGAAACAAACGTTTGTCCCTGTTAATTATTTTCTCCAAAATACCTAGGAAAAGTATAATAAAGTACTATATAAAACACTTTGAAATTCTTTTTCCCAATAGCTCTGTAATTGAGACTGCTTGTAGATGGTCATCAAATAAGTATAAACTTCAGCTTAAAAAGGAAATCCATCAGTGCCAAAGATCTTGTTGGTATTTTTTATTGAAAGATCTTTTCCCCTTCAATAATGGACATTTTACATTAAAACTTTATACAACCAAAATCCCAAAATAATATTAAAATCACACTAAGGTATTTTCATTAAGTCTCTACTTAGCTTTATTGTTGGTAAAAATATTGCAAGACACTTGTAGCTAATATTTCTGCTTTAAAATAAGCAATTAAACTAAATGTCACAAGAAGAGACAATACATACTATATATTTGCAGATAACTGGCTAAACTGATAATTTAATAGTAATAATATTTGTAAGAAACAATTGCACTTGAAAAATTAAAAAAGTAAACAAAAAACTCTAGTTTTACATATAATTCTATGAACCAGAGGTTAATCATCTATAATTTTGCCAGATTCAAAACAAAACAAAAAACCTCATGTATTTAACAATCATCCATTAAAAAAAAAAAAAAAGCAACTCTTAAGCTCTTTATATGGTTTTACAGAATTTTCCTATAGTTTTGTTGCTCAGAAAAGACTACAACACAACTAAATCAAAATAACACTTCATTGGTATTTAGTGCAAATTTGGGGTGATGTGTAAATGAAATGTTAAACATGTATCTTTTAGAAGTTGTTAGAAATAAATATGGTGACTGCCTTTACCCCAGTAGACTCTTAAAAAAACATAGATGGAGCATTTTTAACTGAGGCATTTCTCCTACTTGGTATGAGACCTGAGCCAGTACAGACTTGACTAATCTTCCATTCTTTGTTAATGATCTTATTTCCTGATCTGTTCCCTGCCATTACTGTGATATTGTCCAAAGCTGATAAGATGAAAGAAAAAGTCAATTCAGAAGAATTACCTTAGCACTATAATTCCAGGGTTCTAGGTGGCGATTCCCATTAAAAAGTGTTTTATCAGTGAGGAAGTCATTGAACTAACAAATGCCTACACATAAGACTTAGAAATGAGCATCAGCATGGAAAACGTGCAGTGGGATATTAATTGCTTCCAGTAGCAATAAAAAAATGTTACGTTGATTCTTAACAGTTTGAAGGTCCAGTATATATAATATTAAATCCAATTTGTAAGAGAACAACTATCCATTTGGCCACACATGCCAGCCGCTACAGTGAAGCTGAGCCATTGTTTCTAGAAAGAAAGTGCTTTCAATATGGTGAATAACTTTGCTGTCATTCTTTCTTTAAGGACAGCACATTGCATATTGAGTAAAAGTAATAATGTATACTAGAAAAGTAATAATGAATACTATAAAATGTTTTTGTAGGAGAGGAAAATGGATGTAATTCCCCCTGCACTGGGCCAAGAATTTGCACCTACATTTTGGAGTAAGAATCTATGAAAAGGGGAATATGCCAATACCATGAAATATAAAGTTAGTGCCACAGTATGTGGTGGGAAAGGATTTGCTGGTATGTTTGTGTTCTGTGTAAAGCAAATTTAGGGAAATAAAAATAAATATGTGTGGCTTTGAGATTGCAAAATCCTTTTTTAGTATGCACATGTGTATGATAATAACAAGGCCACTTAAAACTCTGAGATGTTTTTTAAAGGTAGCAAGGTGAATACTCTGAATTTTAAATGCTACTGAACATTTGACTCTAAGTATGAATTTTTCAATTATAGTAAAGAAAAAAAAATTCCTGCAGGAAATTCTTAGTACAAAGGCTTCAAAGCTTGGCTTTCTGCAATTTTTCCCTAAAGACCAAAGGGAATCTTTAGAGACATGTAATGTCAATAGCCTGACGTATCTTTCTAATTAATGGCTGGTTTAGGTAGCTGTTTTATTATTATTATCTCACTTTTGTTTGAATGAGCTGCCCCTTCAGAGTCTAGAAAATAAGACTACATTAGAATAAGTGAATCCCAAGGTTCATAACATTTAGATACATTAGCATCACCTCAAGAATTCTTGCCAGCATGTACATTCCTGGCCCTGGTCTCAAAGGATTGATTCAGTAGGCCTGGGATGTAGCCTGCATACCTTATGACCCACATGCTCTAGGTAGAGAGTCTCAGAGCTAGAACAAGAACTTGTAATTAATATAGAATCTCCTTTCTTTGCCACATTAAATAAAAAAATGTTCCCTAGGAGCCAACTGGGCCGCATGTTTCACATGTCCTTGAGGGTACTCGTATGACAGAGACTCACACTGTATTGATGGTATTGTGGGTCCACAGTGAGCTAGAAGAGTGAATGGATTTGCCTTCCATCTGACAGATTTGGGGCAGGAGAATTCATGAAAACTGGACATGGGCACAGAATTGGGAGGCAGACTGCTCCTTGTGATTCCCAGTTACTGCATTCAGGAGGATAGGCATTCTTTTTCTAACTTACATAAAATCCTTTTATCACTGTTGTAGAAAGAGTAGATGCACCCAAATATATGGTAACATTCATGTTTTGGATAGAAGAAATTAAGGGTAGAGAATCAAAAAACCATCACAAAGGTTGGCAAAAGTACATGTCCTGAATGGTGTGTGGGTGTACACGTGTAGAAGGACCATGGGATGAGCACGGTAGGCTTTCAAGAGGAGCTATTAGTTTGGAGATTTTGCTTCATGTGGTCCCTTGGACGGAACTGACTCTTGAGAATTAGGGGGAGCTCAAGGCACCAGGACCTAGGGTTGTGCAAATCCACTCTTTACAATGAACACCACCAGTTCAGTTTCTAAACATTATTATAGAACCTATAAAACATGCTTCTTTTCCCTAACTTGGTTTCTTTACCTCATATAAAAAATAAATAAATAAAAAGGGCAAGAGAGGAGCCAATAACAGGCAATAGGAATGGGTAAGAGTCACTTTTTACTTAATAATCTGTGGACAGTCGCTCCAGGCCTTCGCTTTTCTTTTGGCCAAAGCCAGCCAGGCTGGCTCCGTGGACACAGGGGCAGCATCTGGGGTGGAGAATCTCTTGGTGACTTCTTTCACTAGTGGTGCTGGGGGAGCTGAGTCTGAGATCTCCACTACATTTTGTTTGGAAGCAAAAAGAGAAAGGAATAAGTCAGAACCACATTTTAAAATAATTTTTTTTAATTAACAGAATTATATGTAGTTACTGTGTATACCATAATGTTTTAAATATATATACACATTGTGGGATGGCAAAATCTAGCTAATTACCATGCATTCCTTCACAAAGTTACCTTTTTGTGCTGAGTACATTTAAAATTTACTGTTAGCATTTTTCAAGAATAGATTCTTATTAATCATAGGCACCATGTTGCACAAATATGTATCTTATCTAAATGAAAAAAATTTTAAAATATGTATTTTTTTAGTTGTAGTTGGACACAATATCTTTATTTTATTTATTTTTATGTGGTGCTGAGGATCGAACCAGGGCCTTGCGGGTGCTAGGCGAGCACTCTACCGCTAAGCCATAATCCCAGCCCTAAATGAGATCTCTTACTGCAGAAGCACATCTCCCCATCTCTTACTGCAGAAGCACATTTTGAATTATCGGTATGATGAAGAAAACTGAAACACAAGAGAGGCAAGTTCCTAGGTGGGCTTCAGTAAGAAGATCTGGGGAAAGCAAGCTATGTGGTTATAACTTGCTTAGAGAGTTACAGTGATCACAGTACAGTAAGTTCAAATTTCAGTGGATTTCTAGAAGCCTAGTTTTCTGTACACAATAGCTATGCTTGCATGAATACAAGAAATAAAGGCAAATTTTGTAATTCCTGTTATACAACCAGTCAATTCCATAAAGAAAAAGATCAAAGCAGTTTGAATCCATCAATCTGGCAGGGTTAATAGCTGCCTCCTCCACAAAACATCCCCTGGGTCCCTCCATCTGAGTCTCAAGAATCCTGCCAGCTCTTGTGACTTGCAGTCTTCTAGGAATTCCTTTGCATTCTCTCACTTCTTCTTCTTTTTTTTTTTTTAGTAGTAGATGAACACTACCTTTATTTATTTATTTTCTGTGGTGCTGAGGATCGAACCCAGTGCCTCACATGTGCAAGGCAAGTGCTCTACCACTGAGTCACAACCCCAGCTGCTTTCACATCTTTACCAGAGCTTACAGGCTTCTGTGAGAGAGTTTTGTGAGAAAATGAGAGGGTTCACATCTTCTCTTTGGTTCACATTTAGTGACTGCCCCCGCCCCCACCCCATTGCCTACACATATGCTTCTAGAACTCAGGCTATAGTGATTGAAAGAAAAATACTTCAGAAAATGTCTGTTTCATTAAACTGGAGCCACCGTTGAGTTGTGATATCCCTTTGGTACTTCCAATCAGGCAGAGAAAGGTATGCGCTCTTCAACTTCAGAGCTTTTATTTTATTTTGAAAGAAATTCCCTTCCCGCTGCCATCCTACCTATCTTTAATTCCTATATGTAAAAGCCAATGATAATGCCTATGGAGTTTCTAGAGAAATTACAGTGTTCTAAAATGTTTTTTTCAAACAGCACCCCCCCATCTCACCAAGTAGTAAATACATGTTTAATATTGAGACCTCTTTATATAGCCAGATCTCAGGTACGGTAACCAGAGAGAAGCCTGGCCTGGTGGTTGGGACACTGCTACAGTTTGAGTGTGACCCCCAAAAACTCATCTTTTGGAAACTTAATTCCTCAATGTGACAGTGTTGGAAAGTGGTTCTTGGGTCATGGGGGCAAGCCTTCTGAATAGATGATGAATGTTTTAATTACATGAATAGGTTAGCTAGCACATAAATTCACCTCCCATTTCTCTTTTCCACCCACTTGCCCATCCATTTTCTTTCTTTCTTTCTCTCTCTCTCTCTCTCTCTTTCTCTCTCTCTCTCTCTCTCTCTCTCTCTCTCTCTCTCTCTCTCTCTCTCTCTCTTTCTTTCGTACTGGAGATTTAACCCAGGGGCACTCAACCATTAAACCATGTCCTCAGCCCTTTTTAAAATTTTATTTAGAGACAGGGTCTTGCTTAGTTGCTGAGGGTCTCACTAAGTTGCTGAAGCTGGCTTTGAACTCTCAATCTTCCTTCCTTAGCCTCCCGAGCCGCTGGGATTACAAGTGTGTGCCACCATGCTCGGCTTGCCCATCCTCTTTCTACCTTAATAGCAAAAGGCCCTCACCAGATGCAGCTGCCTAATCTTGGATTTCCTGATCTATGAGCTTAAAAAAAAAAAAAAGAAAAAAAAAAGACCCTCTTTATTAACTAGGAAGTTTCAGGTATTTTGTTACAGCAGCAGAAAATAGACTAAGTCAGATGCTCTTTGGGCTACATTGCTGCCAAATAGGGAAAACAGATGCTATGTTAACTCCTGGGAGGAAACATGTTCAGATTCATCTATCTTCCATGTGATTTGTAATAAGAAAACAGTGGAAACTATTGGATCATTTTATCTTTTAACAGAATAAAGATTTTTTTTTAAAAAAATGTCTTATGTGTTAGGAAAATATGAAAATTGTTATTGCTTTGGCAGCATATATACTAAACAAACAAACAAACCCAAAACTCCTGTTGTTAATTAACATCAAGGACACAGTGCCGAGAAACTTAACTGCAAATCTTAGACTATAAGAAATGCTGTTTAAAATCACAGCAGTGAGAAGGGACCGTCATAGTTTTGCCTGGAGCATCTGAGCCACATGGGTCACTAGGACACAAAGAAGCAGTTTCCACTTCCAACTAAGGTGTAGAGCTCCAAGGTAGGAGATTTTAGATATGAGATTTCACACATTTATCTTTTTTTTCTTTTTCTGGGGATACTGGGGATTCCCAGGGGCATTTTAACACTAAGCCACATTCCCAGCACTTTGGGTTCAATTCCTGACGCCTCCACCAAAAAAAAAATTAGGCCAGTTGACCAGTTAATGTCACATTAGTAGCTTCAAATTGGCCACAGTGGAAGAATTTACACCATGGAAAATGGCAAATGCTACAAAGAGGTTTCTCCACACCCAGAAGAGCTGATGGCTAAACATTTACCATCATACCACTGATAACAGGCAAGTTCCTGGTGGTCTTTATTGGATGAGCTTTATTAATATGCAAGTTTATGAATGGGGTTCTAGACATCACTCTGTGATGTCCAAAGTGCTGTGCTAGTGAAAACACTATAGGAAATGAAGCGTGTCCTAAGAGAAACATGCAACCAGAGTCAAACAGGAATGGACCAGCTCCCTACCTGTCACAGACGTAGGGAGAGTGTTGGCCTTTTTCAGTTGTTCTCTGCGCTCGAGCCTGGACACTGCAGTCTCAGGCTTCTTCTCTTCTGGCTGAGCTGTGGATTTGTGCAGGGAACCTGCTCTGCTGACACTGCCGCTTCCAGGCTGCGGGCTCACACTGACCTGAGTGGGCAGAGACAGGGAAAGCATGTTTTCAACCTGTGACGTGGAAAAGCCTGAACTGGAGAGCCTCAAGTCTTGTTCCACCTGCCAGCCTTGACCTGTTCCCATAGGAAGGGCTGGGCACACTTGTGAGCAATGTGTGCTCAAGCCTGGCCCCCAGTGAGGGAGCAGCTCAGCACCCGTGTACCAAGGAAGGAAAGTCACTCTCCAGAAAAGCCCCATCAAGCTGACTGTAAAATCAGGTTACAGAACAGGCTCTGGATTTGCTCTCTGACTGCTGCTCAAATAAAATCATTTTCATATTTCTCATATACAGTACTCTCCCCTTATCCATGAGGGATCTATTCTAAGACCCCTGTAGATTGCAGAAATCATGGATAGTAATGAACCCTTCATATACTATGTTATGTTCTTACCTTACATGTTAGCAATGTTGATATATTTCATATTGTCAAGAACTTTCATTTTTACACACCAAGAAAATACTCCACAGTTTCACTTTGGCATATTCAAATTGCCAATATCACTTCTCTTATGTTTTATGGCCATTTTTTTGTCATTGTAGATGGATGGCATGCCTTTATTTTATTTTCTTATTGTTTTTGCAGTGCTAAAGATCAAACCAAGTGCCTCACGCATGCTAGGCAAGTGCTCTGCCACTGAGCTACAGCCCCAGCCCCTATGGCCATTCTTAAGTAAAACGAACACAATCACTGTGATCCTGTGACAGTTGATCTGATAACCAAGATGGCTACCAAGTAACCAACAGGGAGGTAGTACATACAGTGTGGAAACACTGGACAAAGGGGTGATTCATGTCCCAAAGGATGGAATGGGATGGCATGAGATTTTATCACACTATTAAAACTCATAAATTTAAAACTCATAAATTGTTATTTCTGGAATTTCCTATTAATATTTTGGGGACCACTGTTGACCTCAAGTAATCATGAAAAATGAATCCTCAGATAAGGAGAACTACCGTACCTATGTTGTGTGTGGATCACTATGATGTATATACCATCTCAGATCAATCCTTTGATCCTTCAATTCTTCCTCTCCTCATCCCCTCCCCTTCCACGCCCACTCCCCTCCTCTCTCTCCTCTCTTTTCTTCTTTTCTTGTGGTACTGGGCTTGAATTTGCAATCATCTTGCCTCAGCCTCCCAAGTAACTAGGATTACAGGTGTATGCCACCATGATTGGCTGGTCCCCCATTTTAAAAGTGGTCAATTTATTTACCACTCTGCTTTCTATAAACTCTATCATCCTCTCCTATCATTTCTCTTCCTGTCTGTCTGTCTGTCTCCCTCTCTTTCTTTAGTCCTTGTGACTTAAAAGAGAGTCAAACTTAGACTAACAAAATTAAAGCAGTGGAGCAGGCTACTCACGTTTTCTTTGGAGAGCTTTTCTGCCTGTTTGGCTTCTCGGGCTTGCTTTCTCTCCTCTCGGGTTGCTTGCTGCTCGCGAAACCCCTTTTGCTTTTGTAGTGCTAACGTTATCCACAGTGGCTGGGCAGTTTCAACTTTCTCTGTAATTTTGGAGCCATCTAAAGAATGCCTACTCTGAAGCACCGGCTTCTCTGTAGGGAAAAAGACAAAAGAGGTTTGCTGTGAAATTAACTGCAAACTTGTCTCAGTGCCTTACCCCCTAAGTCTTGTGGCATATTAATAAGCCTAGGAAATATTCCTTCTTCACACAAATCTGTGCTGTTGCCTGAGGGCCTCCACTGGGTGGGGAAGTATCATCTTTGATCAACAGAAAAAGGGTCATTTCTCTTCCTTAGACATGGAAGAAGCTACTTTGCAAGAAAATTAAATTTTCAGTGTCATCAAATCTCATGTCTACAGAGACCAAGACAGTTATATGGCTCAAGGTTGTTTTTCTTTGAATTCACTGCTTTAATGAAATTTATTTTTTAGCAATAGCCATGTCCCTGCACACCACTCTTGCAGACAACATTCTATGTGGAACCCCAATGTTTGAAAGACAAACAGGCACTGCTCTGCCTCAGGAGCTGCTGAGGGCAGCAAGGCTCTGAGGAACACAGTGAGAATCCCATGATTTTGGTCCGATGCCCTCATCTGTCCGCTGGGAGTACCAGCATCCACAGTAAACCAGTTGTGCCTGAGTCTTCTGACTTCCAGTCACTGCAATGGGGGGTTCACACCTGGCAGGTGGTTGGTATCAGAGTAAGTATGGGGCTCTGACACTGGGCAGGTCTGGCTTTGATCTTGTGACTGTAGAAGAGCCACTTAACCTTTAGTTCTCTAATAAATAAAATGAAAATAATAGCACATGCCTTATCTGATCAGGATATTTGGAACAATGTTGGTGATCGGAATATTCAGAACAATACTTGGCATACAGTTGTCACTCTACAAAAATGAGCTGTTACTATTACTTATGTCTATGAAACAAAGGTTCCTCTTCTTTACTCTCAAGTAAAAAGTAAAGAGATAATCATTCTTGAATTGGATTCTTTACCAAGTCAAAGGAAAGGGGCTTATTCTAGTCCTGTTCTTTTATAATCCAACAGAAGTTTACTCTTCGATAGTCCAGAATTTTGCCACCAGAGCTCTTAGTCAACTGACTTTTTTATATTGTGCTCCGGGGTGAGGACAAAGATCAAATGATGAGAAAACAAATTAGAAAGTTTCAATGAGGAATTTAAACAACAACAATAATGAAGGCAATAAAAGCAGATTCTAATTAATTTTCCTTTTACTTTTTGGGACTGGGGATAGAACCCAGAGCCTAGCATATGCTAAGTAAGCGCTCTACTACTGAGCTACAAACTCAGGCCCCCTGCTTAATTTTCCATCTTCTATAAGGCTGTACATAGATAATTTATCCTCATAATGAAACTTGCACATTGCATGTCCCTAATCATCAAATAAAGATTCAGGTATAATCTGACACAAGAAAGAAAAACAAAACAGGGCTGAGGTCGTGGCTCAGTGGTAGAGTACTCGCCTAGCATGTGTGAGGCACCACATAAAAATAAATAAAATAAAGATATTGTGTCCAACTACAACTAAAAAAAAGAAAAAAATTTAAATCAGAAGGTTTAAAAACAAAATAAAAAAGTGAAATTGAAAGGAGATTTTTGATAATTTTTCAGTTAACTGGAAAATTTGAAAAAAGTCTTTGCCCCTCAAGCTTCTTCGGTACTGAGTTGTTTACGTATACTGGAACTAACCTGATGAGTTCCTGCTTCCTACCCAAGAATTGTGGAGCACTTGTTTGTAAAACTTCTAACCAAACTGCCAAGACCTAAATGATTTTCATATAAAGCTATTATACAAAAGAGAATTTTGAACTAAAATTTCAGTCTGAAGCAGCCTGCCAAAAACATTGACTGTTGCTTATCATAAGGGTCAAAAATGCCTTCAAAATATAATTGAATAAATTTATAATTGACTAAAATGAAAAAAAAAAAACAACCTAAACCTCTGGTTGGGGTCAGAGGTGGAGGAGAGATGGCGGCTGTAGTTCTGTGATGGTGGGGTGTATTAGGGATACAGAATCTGTGGTTTGGATGAAGCTAGCCTTGGACTCACAATGTTTCTCCCCAATCATATATCCATAAAAGTGCTTCTCCTTTCTCAAAAAATGGGAAGAAGAATAAAAGTGTCTTCCTCTTGGCAGATGCAGAAGAGCGTATGCTGGGGCAAAGGCTGTGTGAGTGGTGTCTGGGGTCCACAGGTGGGCTATAAGACAGAGATGGGCATATGGATTGAGAACCAGGGCGCAGGGGGAAGAGGAGATTGGAGGAGATCTACTGATAGTAAGAGCATTGCAGAGAAGGAGAAAAAGTGGAGGGAGACAGGCAAGGCATCTGAGGAACCCATAGAAGAAATAGCACTGCATCCAAGAAGAATGAACCTCAAAATGTTTCACCTCTCTCCCTTCCTTTCCTCTAGCTCCAGAGCCAGTTTCTGGGATGAAAGCAAAGGGAGCATTGGCCATGTCCACATCCCCACTTAAGGGATTTCAGACCTAAGCAGGCCAAGTGGGAGAAGGGAGACATTTTTTTCTTAATATTTATTTTTTATTTTTTTAAGGTGGACACAATATCTTTATTTTTTTTTAATGTGGTGCTGAGGATGGGACCCAGTGCCTCACGCATGATAAGTGAGTGCGCTACCACTTGAGCCACATCCAAGTCCCAGGAGGGAGACATTTTAATTGAAAAAAAACCTTTTTATTATTATTACTCTGGATGGAACTTATTAGTTACTAACATGAGGCTACTGTTACTGAAAATGAGGGATTTTTAATAATAGAAAAGGGACTGAAACTACAAAAAAACCTAAAAAATGAAACAAAAAAACAACTCCTACAGAGCGACAATTTTTTTTTCAGTGCTTGAAACTGAGTACAGTTCTCTACCACTGAACTAACTACATCTACAGCCCATTTTAAAATTTTTATTTTGAAATAGGGGTGTCAGTAAATTGCCCAGGCTGGCCTTGAACTTGCATTCCTCTCGCCTCAACTTCTCAAGTTGCTGGGATAACAGGTATGTGCCACCATCTCTAGCTGTAAAAAGTGTTCAAAGGCTTTCAGAATTTTACAAATGCCAGGTGAGGATTACCAGGGGCAGCTGTAGAGTGACAGGGAGAAAATTTATCGTAGGAAAGAACTCATGCTGGTGTTACCACTGTGGACGCCAGGAAAACACCCAACTTTACAGATACTGGTATCCACATCTACAAAACAGAGCCAAGACTATCTAACATATGTGCTGGTGAGCGTCTCAGGAACCGTGTAAATAAATGTACTTGGAAGCTGTCCAAAGAAGGACTGCTGTTGAAATCATCCAAACACAATGAAATCTTTCATTTTATCAAGGTTTTATCAGACAGGGATGCTCTCTGTCAATCGCATACTTTTTTTTAGGAAGCAAGTTTATAATTTCTAATTAAAAATTGATTTTGTTGCAATTTAAACCTATTGTCTTTCATTCTAAACTCAGTGAACTCAAGATCCTGTCTTCCAATTCTAAGGGACAGGCAAGTGATACCTGCAGTTACAGGGTTCAAGTCACTACTCCCAAAGGTTATTTCTTGGAGAAAGGTGTACTTAATTATTTATCTGTTCTGCATACCACAATAGGTAGGAATTCTAGAATGAGATGATACCAGTAATCAAAGTCTGTACATAGTACAACCCATTCCCATGAGGTGGGTTCAAAATCAATACAGTGGCTTGGCAGAGGGCGTGGCAGAGGGCATGGCCTACATATTCTGGAGGCCTGTTCAGCCTCCAGAACTCAGACCTCTTTGTAAAGCAGTGGTCTTCAAAAAAGGGCACCAACACCCTAGGGAATGTGCAAGACAATTCACTGAAGAAAGAAATGATTTAGAATTTCTACTTATCTATTTTAAAATCTAAGTATAAAAATAAAAATGCTTTTCTAATATTTAATACTCAGACATACTGACATCCTCACTCAGCCCACATAGCCAAAGACTATATATCACAAATAGATGTTTAAAGAATCATGAGGGAATCTGGGAGGGCTACATTGTGGGGGATGTTGGGGGAGGTTGGGAAGGACTGGCATCGTTGTTCTCACTAATTCTTGCTTTTAGCATATTGGAAGGTTCCATAGTTAGATGAGTGCATGGAATATCCTATCTCTTTTAACTAAATGATCTTTTACAAGATGGACAAATGGCATAAAAGAACTCCTTAGATTCAATTTACTACAGAATGTAAGCATCAGAAAATAGCAGAGCTCTTTGCCTGCCACTTTATGAAGAGATCAGATTTGACAAGAAGTTGGACAAAGAAAATAAAACATGGCACCATGATTTGCAAAGCATCCACTGTTGTTACAATGAACTTCATTCCTAATATACATGATGTCCCAGGGGCGCTAGTTAATGATGGTACCACATGTATACAACCAACAAATAAATTGGAAGTCTATGGTTAACATTTTTATCCTGACGGGGTGTTCAGTTAAACAAATCTGGCCAGCCCTGGCATCAAGTTGAACAGCAAAACACCCATGAATGGAGGCAGCAGGTCCCAGAAGGTGGGGGTGTGGGGGGGTCTTGCTTCTATTTTTTTTTTCCCTGAATCAAGAAAAATTCAATTGGCAGATATTGACAGCCCAAAATCTGAATGCTGGGCAATAATAGTTTTGGTGAGAAAATTACAATAATTGAAGGATCATGTCTAAAAGAAAGAAGCAAGCATGAACTTTCTTTCTTCAAGGAGAGAGAAAGTGAGCAACAGAACAGGCCAAGCCTTGAGAGGGAATTTGCAGATGCCAGAAAAGTAACAACACAAAAGCTAATGTCAGAACTAAAAATGGACTCATCATTCAGCAGGACAAACAGAAATCATTAGGGAGAAATAGTCTAGAAGCTGCTGCTCAACATGTGCATTCAGAAAAACAAGTTAGGTAAGTGGATAAAAGGATGTTAGGAGTTGGGTGCTGTGGAGCATGCCTGTAATCTCAGCTACTCAGGAGGCTGAGACAGGAAGTTTGCAAGTTCGAAGCCAACCCTGGCAATTTAGAAAGCCCCTGTCTCAAAATAAAAAGGATGTAGTTCAGAGAAAAAAGAAAAATTATACATATGTAGAAAGTGAAAGAAAAGAATCATCATGGTTGGTCAGAAGTAAAGGGTGCTCTGAAATTTCTTTAAAGAAGGACTTCACAATGGCAAGACTTTGGGGAGGATGTGAGGCTGCATTTGCAGGGCATTTTACATAAAATTAAGTGAAAGCTGAGCATTCATAGAGGGGACCCATAGACAGGATGGGATGTCTGAAGCCCCTAACCTCCCACCTCAGTGCAGCTACTGCCCAGAGGCAGAGCATAGACACTGGTCCGGGAAACTAGTTTTTTTTTTTTTTTTTTTTTTTTTTCATTACTGCACATTTCCCTTAGAATGGTTAATGACATCTTTATTAATTAGGACTATATTTCATATCAAATAACAAGGGTCTCACTATGACTATGAGTGAGTGTCCTTTGAGAATGGTGTCTGGCCTCTATCAGTCACTGGCTACTCCAGCCAGCATTTGAGGCTCTTGCATATATGAGCTGGACAGAGACCAAGGCTCCACCTTACAATACCTACCTTTCCTCCCCGCCTCAGGTGTTTGGGAAGATCTCTCTACTAGAGTGGTAGACAGAGGTGGGGAAGAAGGTTTCTTCTCCAGCACCTCTTCCTCATCCTCTTCCTTCTTCTGTCCCTTCCTTTCCTCTGGAGGTGGTGGTGATGGTGGCTGGGTACCACTGCTCTCCTGGCCCTCCTGGCCCTCTCTGGACAGCTCCCTGGGCTCAGAGTCTGGCTTCCCAGCTCTGCGAGCCAGCAGCTCTACCAGGTAGGGCCTACTTAGTTTGGAGAGCGGGGATGGCGGCGGGGTCTGGCTGGCAGGCTTGGGAGCCAGTGCTGGTTTCTGCCCTAATGGCATCTTGTTTGCTCCCTTGTCGTGCTCTGGAGCTGGGGCCTGGCTGCTGGACGGTGGGGGTCCGGGCTGGGCTGTAGGAGGAGAGTGGCTGGAAGGGATTTCAGCAGAGTCCCTTCGAGGGGCTAAGACTTGCTTCCTTTCCTGGGGGAGGGATGGGCCAGGCTTGGGGGCCACGCCCTCTGTCTCTTTGTCTGCATTGGCACTGGCCCCGGCAGGAGGCCCCCCATCGCCACTGTCACTCGTGCTGCTGTGCCTCTTTTTCTTCTTTTGTTCCGCTTGTTGGTCGCAGTGGAAGCGCAAGGAATAGTTGGTCCTTCTCAGCTTTATTCCAAAAGGTGAGGCTTTTTCCTCTGCACCTGGCATCCCGGGGTCTGGCTTTGCTACACCACTTGTGGCCTCGCTGTGCGCCGTGCTTGTGGATTCCGTGTGGACCGCTTTCTGCGGAGGGGAAGGCAGGCTTGGAACTAGGAAAGATGGAAGGTCTTTGGCAAATTTGCACCCCTCGGTGGTGTCTGCTGGCTCGTGGCGCACCTCTGGCTTCTCTGGACCCTTCCGGGACTCCTGGGTACTAGCAGGCGAGGGCGGGGGCGCTGTCTCTTCGCCGGGCCCGGGTCTTTTTCTAATGCTTTCTGCCTCCGTATTCTGTTTGGAGGTCTCGGTGCCACCGTCTGCGAATTTCTGCCAGGCGGGCATTATGGAGAACTTGGCGTTCACGGGCGGGGTCTTGCGGAGGTTCCCGCGGGAGTCAGATCGGGCCCTGGGAGTGGGCTCCTCCGCTGGCCTCGCCTGCTCTCTGTCGCCGCGCGCCTCGCTCTCGGCGTTCTTCAGGATCCTGGACCGAATGGAGGCCCACTCGGCCAGTGCGGCCACGCTGCTTTGGGTCTCCTGCGGAGGCCTGGCTTTCCCGCCGCCTCCTCGGGGCTCGCCCGGGGCGCGGACGGGCTGCTCCACAGTAGGGACGTCCATGTGCCTCTTCTCTTCCGACAGGCCCAGAAGGGACTTGCAGGCCGTGTCCTTGATCTGGTTCAGGTTGACGGCGGGGCCGCAGAGCTGAGCTCCAGTGACCAGGATGGCGGTATGGGGGATGCTCAGGGTGGAGGGCAGGGCGTGCGAGGCCGCGCTGGCTCTGGGGGTCTTGGGTTCCTGCGCAGCAGGGCTGGGTCCCGCGTCCTTGGCGGGGGTCACGGGGGTCAGATTGACCTTGGGGAAGAGAATCTGTCTCCCTCCGGAGGACACCTGGAACGTGTAGGGCCTGGGCATGGTCTGCCTCTCATCCACCTCCTGCCACCTGAGCTCCTCCACCTTTCTCTCCTTTTCTGGAGTGGAGGCTTCGTTCTTCTCCCCCAGGGGCAGCGTTTCTTCCTTCGGCTCCTCTTGCTGCTGGGGAGGGTCCATTTTGGCTGATTCTCTCCGGTCTTCCACGACGCGATGATCATCCTCGCGAAAGTCGCCCCTCTTCCCAGGCTGTTCTGTTGCCTGCCCCCCCTCTTGCTTCTGCTCCTGCTCAGAGCTTTCTCGTTGCCTTCTGAGTTCTAGGTCTTCTCCATCCTCGGGCTTCTCTTCAAAGTCATTCTGCAGGGCGCTCAGCGGGCTTCTGCGGGCCTCTAGCTGCGCCTGCCTCTCTTCCTCCGGAGGAAGCTCCTTCGGGGCCTCCTGTGGCCCAGAAGCCTCCATTTCCTCCTGCTGTATCAACTCTTGCCTTCGCTTCTCTTCCTCTTGCTGCTGTCTGAGCTCCTCCAGTCGTTTCCTTTCCTCCTGCTCCCGCCTTCTCTGAGTCTCCAGCTCCTCCCGCTGCCTCTGCTCCTCCAGCCTTCTGGCCTCCTCCTCCTGACGCTGGGCCTCCAGCCTTCGGAGTTCCTTCAACTCCTTTTCTTCTTCCTGCCTCTGCCTCTCGGCTTCACGCTGCCTCTCTGCTTCACGCTGCCTCTCGGCCACGCGCTGCCTCAGCTCTTCCAGCCGCTGGGCCTCTTCCTGCAGGGGACTCCATTCCTCAGCCTCCAGGCGCTCTGCGTCCTCGGGCTCCCTCTGCTCTTGTTCTCGGCAACCTTGCTCTTCTGCGCCCCGCTGCAGCCCTTCCCCAGGCCCCCTTTCCTTTTCCATTTCTATCTGGAGGTCCTCCTCTTCGCCCCCCTCTTCATCACCTTCCTCCTCCAAGAGCTCCTGCCTTCTGTTCTCTTCCCACAGCCTCCTCTCCAGGGCCTGCTGCCTCTGCTCTTCCAGGCGTCTCTTCTCTGCGGCTTCTGCCTTTTGCCTCTTGCACTTGGCCTCTAGTTCTCGCCAGTAGTCTTCTTGGTGTCTCTTCTCTTCCTCAGAATCCAGCGGCTCCGGTTCCTCTTCAAGCCACATGTGCTTGTCTTCTCCTGGGTGTCCATTTTGGTCCAGGGAAGGCTGCCTGTCAAGGCCACCTGGTTCATTTTGTCGATCCTAACAGGGGAAGGGAAATAGAATTAGTCTTTTACTTTTCTGGCAGAAAACCCTTACTCTTCCTATTCACAATGCAGGCGGCCCTGTCAGTCTCAAAAGGGACAGGTGTTCTCACACAGCAGTCTCCCCTTATCCAAGGTTGATTTCAGTTACCTGACCGTAACCAAATATTAAGTGGAAGTTTCTGGAATAATTTACACATTTTAAATCTCTCTCTTTCTTTCTTCTTTTCAGATGACGACTTGCCGCCACTGTTGTCTAGGCTGGACTTGAATTTGTAAATCCTCCTGCCTCAGCCTCCCCAGCAACTGGGATTATGGGTGTATGCCACTGTGTCCAATATTTACTTTTATTACAGTAAATTGTTATAATTGTTGTTAATCTCTTACCTAATTTATAAATTAATCTCTTGCCTAAATTATAAACTGTATAATAGGGATGTATAAGAAAGAACATGGCCTATGTAGTATCCAGAACTATTTGAGGCTTCAGGTCTCCATTAGGAATCTTGGAAGTTTCCTCTATGGATAGAATATGGAATAGTGTGAAGGTGAAATCAGGCAAGGGTCACACCAAGCAAGAGTAAACTGTGGGAGGGGAAAAACTTCCCCTTTGTGGTTTACCCTCTAGCCCTTCTGTCATTTCCAAATTCCTTTTTCTTAATATAAATGAACACCAGGAAAATAGATAGCCCAAAAGTAGGAAGATGGGGACTGGGGATGTGGCTCAAGTGGTAGCATAGCTCGCCTAGCATGTGTGAGGCACTGGGTTCGATTCTCAGCACCACATAAAAGTAAAATAAAAGATATTGTGTCCACCTAAAACAAAAAAATAAATAAATAAAAAGTAGGAAGATGGACAAAGAAAGAGATTTGGGTCAGGCATGTGGTGGTGCTTGCCTATCATTCCAGCTACTACGGAGGTTGAGGTGGAGCAATGGCAAGTCTGAGGCTCAGTCTGGGCAATTTCATGAAATTTGTCTCATAATAAATAATAAAAAAAGGGCAGGGGATGTAGTGCAGAGGTAGAGCACCCCTGAATTCCCAACATATACACACAAAAAGAATAAGAGAGATTTGAACTTCATTAATGTCCCCTGAAGCCCAGTGCTTAGAAGTCTACCCTAATCAGACTAAAGGCCTTTTGGCTAGAAAGGCAAGCTCTCCACCCATGACCTTCCCCTCCGAGGTCCACCAGCCTCATCTTAGAAAGGGCAGTGGAGTCAGACCTGCAGATTCCCACATGCAGGTACACTCAAGTTCCCAATGTGCAGAGACCTAGATCCTTCTAGGGCTCCACCCCAACACCAACACACTTGGCAGAATTAGTGCCCAGCAAGCAAAGGCACCTGTCAGGTCAGCCAGGACACGCTCTACGCACCCGGGCAAGCCGCCTGTGCTTCTTTGACACCCTCTGGTTTTTTGGCTTAACAGACAGTTTGTGCTTGGCAGCACTGTTGTCCAGGCGAGCCATGGCCGGGGGGATGGCATCGAGGTTGACACTTTCAATGGTGCCAGCAGAAGAGAAGTGTCTTTTTGGCCGAGACGGTTTAACTGGAGCAACCTACAGCACAGATTAAGATATAAGGTCAGTCTGGATCAGAATGCCTTGCAGGAAATCCAAGGACAGTAGCACTCTATCCTGTGTCTGCCCAGCTTGGCCCAGGAAACACTGGCAAGCAGGAGGGCTGGGGTATAGTGAAATGAGCCCTAGTTTTGGAATCAAAGGACAGGATGCTATTTGTTCTGCCAATGGTGACTGTATTCACTAGTGAGGGTCATTTAATGTTTATATGACTAATTTTCCTACTCTGATTGATATGGGTCATAGTAAATGGAGAGCCAAAGACTATTTTTGATAAACAGAATTTTACTGGACCACAGCCATGCCCACTGTCTTTGACTGCTTTTGTGCTACAAAGGACAGCACAAAGGAGAGTCATGCTGTGTGGCTTAACAAGCCTAAAATGATTAGTGGTTGCTGGTTCCTGGACGAGATCACCTCTGTGTTAAGAACTCTTTAACTCTCAGACACTGTGTACATGCTCAACTTCTATGTAGGATTTCAGTCCTTTCAAGGCAGGAAGGAATCTTTTTCATCTCTGTCTCAGTCCTTTTTCTGCTCAAGCAGAAAATCTCATTTGGTAAGTGATCAGTACATACTTGTTCAAGGAATGAAGGCAAAGTTATAATGTTCTCATCTAGGACTTGGCAAAAATGTTTTGACATAATCATTCCAAAGTCACAGAGTACTGAGTGTACCAAAAAGCTAAAAGAAAAAGGGCCCTAATTTAGGTATGGTGGTCCACGCCCATATTCCCATGTTCAAGGCCAGTCTCAGCAATTTAGCAAGGCCCTAAGCAACTTAGCAAGACTCTGTCTCAAAAAATAAAAAGGACCAGGCTCAACGTAGCTCAATGGTAAAGGGCCTCTGGGCTCAAAACCCAGTTCCAAATAAAGAAAGAAAGAAAGAAAGAAAGAAAAAGGTTTCTGGTGGGGAAAAAAAAGTGGTGAAAATGTGCCTCTTGGGCAGGTGCAGTTCCTCAAAGGATGAACTGCAGAACAGACTGCAGTTCTGGAATACAAATGCAATCACTAAAAAAAAACCACTGTCTCGATTACACATTTAGAAAGATCCGAGCTGCCGTGGCACCCGAACAAGAAGCCACACTAAATGAGAAGGTAGGAAGCCAGGCCTGTAACTGCAGAGAATTTAGATGGTGAGAAAGGGACTCCCGGGTACACGATGCCAACTTGCAGCAAGGGGTGCTCACAGCCCCATCTGCCACAGTCGACAGTTTGCACACACAAGGGCAGCCCTGGACTGGAAGGGACAGGGTTCATGTGTTTGTGCTTGTGCTGGCAGTGCAGAGTCGATGAGGTTTAGCTGAAGGGCCCGCTTTTTGCAATTACCCTCCATATTTATGCACAAAGGATAAAAGACCAAGCTAGCACCGGGAGCAAAATGGAAGCCCAGAGCATTATAAATTTATGACTAGAAGTACTGAAAAATAATTCCAGTACTTTGGCCTTTTAGCTTTCATTTATTTATGGCTATCTTTTTATAATAGGTATCAAATTCTGAGCTATTGTTGAGAAGAGACAAATTAAACATTTATTTCCATCCCCTATGAGATGCACGAGGAAAAGCAGTCGGAGCCAAAGTGACAGATTGAAGACAGAGATAAGCACTTGGAGTTGAGATTGAAGTGCCATGCTCTGTATCTAGTTATCCCAGCTGGGCTTCGTCATTGTCTTGGTAGTGGCACAGTCTTGAGCCATTCCTTTTAAGGGAACAGACCTGCTCAGGGTTCCACCTGCCAGATCTTGGGAAGTGGCCTGGTTCTCTGTGCAGGTGAAAAGTCCTTGTCAGAGCAGATCTGCTCCTACAGAAAGGTGCTCAGGAAAACGGTCCTAGACTCCCTAGACTCCTGTAGGTAAAGCTCTAAGTTTAAAAGAGACACCAAAACATTTAAAAAATATTATGTCAAAGTAGAGAAAGGACAAGGTCAACTCTTTTGTTTCTCACATCTCTAAGGGGACCATTCCTTACAGACTTGGGTATCTCCACCTATTATAGAATAGCTTTTTCAACAGATTAACAGTGTCTTGAAGGATCTGATACATTTAGAAAGACGACCAACTTGTAAGACCCCAGAGCATGCTGGGAGTGTGGCTATTTTTCAGAGCAGGGTTCAGTTCCAGCAGTTGCATTGCCATGGAAACAGATGCACCAGCCTCTACCACTCGTTGCATGTTGAAGACATTTAAAGTAACATACGAAGGCGACATCTAGGAATGGAAATGAAGCAGTGTATTTGCGGGGGGGGCAGGTAGGAAGGAAAAATGGAAGTTCAAGTAAGGAAGCTCAACAAATAAGTTCAAATCCTATTACCTTCTCTTCCATCTCACTTCCAGCTCCAGGGAGATTCAGAGGACTCGGAGAACTTGGCGTATCACTGGACTGGAACAGTAGAGAGAGCGCTCGAGTCAAACGCAGGAACAGGAAGTTCTGGGCAAATAACTAGACACTGGCTGGGGCCTGGGCAGGGCTGCCTCCTCCCACACAGGGGTCAGCTGGCCTTAAAGAACCAGCAGGAGTCACGGTGAGGACTTTGCTGACAATGACTACCTGAGGTACAGAGGGGCCACCATCCTCTTTCCGAGTTCAATGCACTCCCACCTGAGTAGTCCCCACCTCAGCTGTGTGTTTCTGTCCATTGGCTGAGAGAAGCTCTGGGCGGCTCATCGGCCACCTTACCTGGGAAACGGAGCTGCGTTACACACATGGCCTCCAATCTTGGAGCTCTTGCCTTTGCTGGCTCTCTTCCCCCCCTTCACCTGTCAGTTCTCTCCCCTCTAAGCAAGGATGCAAAGGGCAGGGCTGAGAAGGTAAAAGCCCAGGGAGGGGGACAAAAATCACAGAAGGGAAGGAGAAGGGAAAGGCTGAAGACTCACGCCCCGTGACCTAGGCACCCTCTGAGAGCACCCCAGTAGGTCGTCTGCATGTTTCAGACTAGTAGACCTGCTAGGTCTTGTGGTGCTATTTTATACAAAAGGATTTGATCTTCCTTTCCAGTTTGCTGTACCTAAGTCCATTCTTCACATCACACTTAGGAAAATCTTTAGAAAACACAAACCTGATGAAAACACTACTCTGCTTAACATTACTCAGAGGTTTCCTATTGCCTTCAAAACAGAATTCACCACTTCTCCATGGTCTACACCACCTGGCGTCACCACCTCCTCCCTTCCACCGCAGTTGGGCCATATTGGCCTGCTTCCTGGTTGTCTTTTGGGGATGACTTTTTTTGGCCTGTCATGGGCCTCTCTGTGCTGGGATAGTTTTCCATCTCATCATTGCCAGGTCTGCTCTCAACTCCACACGCAGAGATGTATCCTCTCCCCCACCAAGTTATTCACTTTTGCGTTACTCTGTTTATTTTCTGTGTGGCCAACACTTTTCCTGATCTGAAATGATTATATTTATCTATTTGTTGACTTGTGTGACTCCCTTCTCATTAGGGTATAAACTACTTAGAAGCCGCTCCTGTGCAAATCTTGTCCATCTCTGTAACACCCACATCTAAGACAAGGTCTGCTGAACAAAGATCCTTTCTTCTTCTAAGGCCACGGCACCTTGCACTTATGAGGTCATTGATAATAAAAGAAGCTGCTTCAGTCCTTACAAAATCTCTGCCTCAAGGTGGTGGCTGTTGCTGTGACCCTGGCATTGGAGAGGCTGGGAGAGCAATCTCAGACCTACTGCAAGGGAAAGTTCCATCTCTGCTTCACCCACCACCCCAAAGGGTGTCAACATGTGAGTGCCGGGGGTCATCAGGGCCAGGCAAAGATGGACAATGGGGTGGACCAGCCTTCACTTCCCTTCCTTGCTTTCCTCTGCAAATCACTTGCATCTTTCTTAATATTCTCATCATATATTAGCTGATAAAAGGCATGATTTCTTCTGAGATGCCCATTTTAATAACATCTGCCACAACTTCATATTCTTTGATAAACAGAACTGAAAAAAAAATGTTTTTTCCTTTTTTAAAAAACTATATGAAGTCCCATCCTTCATTTAAGAATTTCCAATTCTGGTTACTGGTAGGACTTTTGTTTCTTTTTCCATAAGTTTTTTAAGGTCGTCCTTTTTGCTGGTGGAAAAACTCTCAATTCAGGACATGCTCTAAGCATTACCTTAAAGTGTCAACAGACTAACTTTAGATAAGTCAGCACTGGAATATGACTTTCTACACTAGGGTGACTTCAAGCTGGCCTGTTGATGGATTCTAGCTCACTAAACCCCTATAGTTTTCTTTTTTCATTTCCCTTAAAATCACCGTAACCTGACCAGTCATTATACAGTGCACCTAAGCAGGCACTAGCTAAGATCTTGGGGACACCCAGATGGGTGAGACCCACTTTATCCTCAAGAAAATCAGTGTTTTGAGATGGAGAGAGAACAGTTCCATGGATGGACATGGATGGGAGATATGGGTGTGGAAACAGGGGTGAAGACGCATAGCAAAGGTAGAGAGAAAATACACTCAGAAGTGAGGCCTGGGGAGTGTTCCCAGAAGAGGTGGGCACAACCTGAGTCTTGAAGGGTACTTGGAAGGCACTAGAAAGAGACCTCACGGGCACCAGGAAGTACCCTCCACCCCTGGGCTACTTATCAGAGAAGCTTCTCCCATCTTGTTCTCCCCACGCCAGACTGCAGGGTCATGAGGAGCCTGTGTTCACTGCCTAGAGTCCTGTGAACGGCTTAGGAGCCATCAAGTCATTCCCCAGCAGAGACTTACTTTGTTCTCAGCGTCTGAGAGGATGATGTCCTGCTGAGCCACAATTTCCATGGGACTGGCCAGGAACAGGTCCTCTTCTGAGCTGGCCTCTCCACTGCCTGCCTTCTTCATGGGAATGGCATTGGGTGGCCGCTGCCCAAACTTGATATTCTTGCCCAATTGTCGCTGGAGAGGAACAAAAGAAAGACATTCTGAAGCAGTGAAGCAGTCCCCAAAACCACAACCAGGTTCCCCAGCATATCTAGGAAGCGCTGAGGCATACGCCTGAGCCCAGCTGCTTCCTGGACCCACTGCCATGCCAGGGAACCGCCGTCAGACCTAGAGCACATGCGTGTCTTCCAGTCCCTCTGACTCCCATCTTCAAACCGGGACTTTTTTCATCCAGCCACCTCTTTCATGGAAATGCCAACATTTTCTAGGGTATAGGTCCCATATTTCTGAACCAAACGTTGAAATATGTTTTTGATTTTGGACTTGTCTATACCTCTAGAAAGTCTTTTTTAAAAGTACAAAAATTGTGCAGGAAACAGTTACATGAAATGTAGAAACTTCTGGGGGAAATGAAAACTCTTAAAGCAGGTACAACATGGGAACTTTCCAGCCTCTTCTGGACACGTTCCCTGTGAAAATTATTCTTCCACCATCTTCACCTCTGGCACCCAGCTAGCAACCCCACGCCAGACCTCATGCTTAGGTCATGGTGGGTCACAGCCACGGTGAAGAAGGTCCCTGGGCCAGCAGGTCTTTCCCTGACCAATGTCGGGAGCATATAAGGGATGGGAACGGTCCAGACTTCTTTGCCTTGGAGTATTTACACATCACGAAATAGGAGAGAGACCAAGACTGAAGGAACCAGGAGAAAAGGGTCAAGGAGGGGTGGACCACTAGTAGGTGGTAGTTACAAGGAGAAGGGAAGACAAATTGTATTTGGAATTAGACAAGGGCCAGATTAGAAAAGAAAAGAAAAAAAAGTCTCTAGATGTTTCCCAGTGTCCCTGGGGTTGGGGGTAAAATTGCCCCCAGCTGAGAACCACTGCTCTAGATAGTAGGTTCTTGAGTTTCACAATCCTTATAGGCCTCAAAAAAATTCTCTGATATTTATCTTTAATCTGGCTAATGTTTAATCTCACAGACCAGCAAAGAACCTTAGCAATCACCTATTCAAAACTCTTCACTTAATTAATAAATAAGTAAGTAAGCAAGTAAATAAATAAATAAATGCCAGATGTCCCACAGGGAGAGGCAACTGGCCCAAGCTTATGGGAAGAATAAGTAGCCCCAAAGGAATGAGAACCCGAGTCTTCTTAAATCACATTAAGGTTATTTTCATTGCACTTCATCAGCCCTCATAAATTTGACAACGTCCTTCCTGCTTGCAGGGGCAGTTATATAAAGAGATGATGCAGCATTTAAAATATTTGTCTGAAGTTCCTTTGAGGGAATTGCCCTCTTAGAACTCAATGGTACCAAATCCACCCACGTTCGCCCAGCTCCCCCACCCCCAGCCTCGCCTAGTGGGCAGGAACACACAGACAGAGACGGGCCCCAGCCTCCCCTCCCCACGCGCCCAAGGAACCCCCGCATGCCCAGGCAGGAGCGGCAAGGCAAGGGCGGGGATCTGGCCCGCAGGTGTTTCAGCCTGAGCAGGGCTCCCCAGCTCCAAGGGGAAGGAGCACACATCAAAAGCCTGAGTTCAGCCAGGGACGGGCAGCTTCAGCAGCCTGAAGGGGTTGCAGGGAGGAGAAGGTTGAAAAAAAGGTGTTTTCCAAAAACAAGCCTAGCAGGAAACGGCAGTTAGTGTCTACCCTAAGCAGGTCAGTAAGCAGGCACGTGAGGACAGCGATGGAGTCAGACAAGAGGACAGGGGGTTGCAAAGCCAGCGGCCAGCTGGGTTCTGCTGCCCAGGGGCAGAAGACTGGGGCAGGTTCCTGTGTCCTCCCAGGCAGGCCTTCCTAGTAGTGTTGGCCAAGAGCTAGGGGCTGTCCTAAACCCTGTGACCCTGGACACCTCCTGTGAGCAGGGTCTGCTGATTGCCAATGCTCCCAATTACTGAGATGCGCGTGTTTCTTTGTTTAATTGACATATACTAATTGTCTGTTCTTATGGAGTGTGATTCTTTAATACATGTATACAGGGTGTGATGATTAGGTCAGGGTAGCTGGCATATCCATGACCTTAAACACTTATACTTTCTTTGTGTTGGGAACAAAATTCTATTTTCTAGCTATTTTGAAATACACAATAAATTGTTAACTAATATTTCAATACATGAGTACAATGTGTAATAACTAAATCAGGATAATTGATATATGCATCATCTCAAACATTTATATTTCTTTGCTAGGAATATTCAAAATTCCCTTTTCTAGCTATTTTGAAACATACAGTAAATGATAGTTAACTCTAGTTACTCTACAGTGTGCTACAAAACACTAGAATTTATTCCTCCTCCTAACAGTAATATACAAACTAACTGAGATGAGGTTATTTCTTGTACTTATAATGGAAAGAATAATTCTTTATTATAATTCTTGGCCTAATACTCTGATGCCATTTAATTGTGAATAAATATGCTGATATTTTACTTTTTAGAATACTCATGTTGGTCCATTATGATGCTTAGGAGGCAAAAAAAAAATGCGGCAAAATGTAATCACATTCTAGACTGAAATAACTGCAAAGTTGGGATGACTATTGTGGCCACAAAGGGAACAGGAAAGAGAACATGAAAAGAAACAAATAAATGAATAAGAACAGGGACAAGGGGCTGGGGTTGTGGCTCAAAGGTAGAGCGCATGCGTGAAGTACTTTGTTCGCTCCTCAGCACCACATAAAAATAAAATAAAGATATTGTGTCCACCTATAACTTAAAAAAAAAAAAAAACAGGGACCATACAGTACCGGGGGCATGTTCACAAATGAGGTAGAGAATTCAAGAGGTGGGTTGAGGGAAAGGTGCTGGGGACAGAGCAAATGCATAGGGAAGAAGAGAGAGAAGGGCCCAGAGGGAGATGAAGGCCTTGCTGGCAGTTGCAATAGCTAGGGGGCCTGGGGGACAGAGAGAGAAAAGGAGGAAGGGGAAGAGGACAGGAGGGAATGACTGTGTGTGTGTGTGTGTATGTCAGAAGGTTGATTTCTATCACAGATATGTTCATCCTGGCAAAAGAAAAACACTGCTGTTGCCTTTGGAAATGAAAATGTGCCTCTTGGTACAGGAACAGATTTGAAATCCCCCCAGAGAAAACAGATTCAGGCTAGTGGTTTGGGACCTTGGGGTGGGGGTGGGGGGACGGACTGAGAAGCAGGAGAGGAATGGTAGCAGGGATCTGAGTAGGGCTAGTCTCTGTGTCCAGACAAAGGACTGTCCTCACAGACATGTTCTGCAACTGTCAGGCAGTAGAGGTCAGGGCAGGACTTAGGGTCCAGGGCTACGGCCATCGATCCTCACACACCCAATGACCAGAAGCTCCCACCCACACGTCCTCCCTGCAGTTCCTCCTGCAGAGGTCTCCTTCAGCCTCCTCAAAGGAGACTGGACAGCTGTGACATTTTGTGAAATGTATTGACAATTAAAAGGTCACTGCCAACACCTACTGGGCAATCTCAGGTGTCACTTGAATTGAATATTTGGATAAACATGGCTTTTCTGTTACTCTAATTTGTGTGCTACTCATTGTCACGAGAGGAACTATGACATCAATGAGCAGTCACCTCAATAAGATGAGGTGGTCTTAGGTTCAGAAACAAAACTACTGCTCTCCTCAGTTTTTTTTTTTTTTTAATACTCATGAGCTGTCTTTTTACAAACTGTAGTTATTACTTGTGTCTCTACCGAGTCTATTGTGGGGCTATGAATGGAGTTACTGTTGAGACCAGAATGTGAGCTAAGAGGAACCATATTTTATTCATTCATATTGGGCCATTTTGTTGTAATATGGAATGCCAGAGAATGACGCTACAGGAATGCACATCCATATTCATGAGGTTTGTTCCTATGGTGAGGAAATGCCAAGCACATCATATTCTGTAGCTCTCTCGTTGCCAGTGTCTAGAATTCCCCAGATTTTTCATGGCCATTCTTCAGATCATAATTGTAAGAGTTAAGCAGAGGAACAATAAAGTTCCTGTTTTCTTGAGCAAACTACAGATACTTTCATTGTTAATGTGATTTTTTTTTAAAAAGAAAGCATCAACAATTTAAAAACAACTGCTCTTTAAAAGTGACTTTAGAAGTGACGAAGTGCACCTGTTTATTCTTTGTGTCCTTGATAGCTGCGTTAGTCGTAAAAATGCTCAAATGTATGATTTTTGGTATTTTTAAGTGAAATCCAGCTCAGTGGAAGATACTAGCTACTGAGGATGAAGGTTTCCCTCCTAGGCCAAACAATCCATGATTCAATATTTCCCTGACAAAATTCTGGTGTAATTGTATAAATCACCCACAGGCTGAAAATATGATACCCCTGACTCTTGTCATTGGCTGGGACATAACCTCATAGCCTGGTCTGATCTCAAGGAGGCACTCTCCCAATCCATGCTGCTGGAAAACTGTAAGTAGTATCAAGGTCATTTAGTCCAAATGCCACAAAGTTTAACACTTATCTAGCCACCTTGCACAACAGCAGGTGAACAATGACTTCCTAAGGTGGGGCAGGTCTTAAGAACCAGAAGGACCCTTCACATTGTCCATCACAGGCTTCCCCCTTATCAAGGTGGGTGAAGTGAGTATCAGAGAGTTTAATGGCTTCTTTACAAGGCCACAGAGCCAGATGGTGGCCGAGGCCTGACACACTTTTTATTTCACCTAGTTCCCTCCCTGATTCACCCTGAACTTGTGATCCTCCTGCCTCAGCCTCCTGAGTTGCTGGAACTAGGGGCATGTACCACCATGCCTGGCTGTATTATTTTTATACTCAGAAAAAAATTAGTTTTTCTTTTAAAAGGTTCAATAGTTTGCCACAAAATTTTTTAGCAGGTGACAGGCTGGCTTTATTCAGGAAAGGACAGATTAATTTATGCTATATTCAGTTAGTCTGCACTGAGATGCTAACAGCTGCCCATCTACCATGACAGCTCTAGGTGAGATGTCTGCTATGGACACTGGAGGGCAGCCTTGCCAAATGCAGAAAGACAAATGCCCTTATAGGAGTTTCCAAGGGTTTGAGGGCTGGGCAGATTTTTTAAGCTATAAAGAAAAAGAAAAAAAAAATTTTTTTTTTTTTGAAATGGCATTTCAGTAGAAATCTCATTTCAAAAGAATGTCTTAATATGGTGGCTAATCAGCTCGTCAGGACGTTTACAGTGTTATCCATCCCGTACCTCTCTTTAAAAATAAACATACACATATACACAAAGACAATTCCAGACATGAAACATACATGCCTCTGACACGCTGAACTCTTTCATTCCATGCTGGAGTTTACGAGGGGGCGATCTTTTATGCTGCTTACTAAGCATCGACACCAGCATAATGTTGTCATGGAAAAATGCAAAGCATTCATGCAAGTTAATAAAGTTACTACTATTTCTACGACTTACCAGGAACATACTGCTTAGTCGACTGAAAAATAAAGCACAGTCTTTTGGGGGTGATACAGTCACATCTTAGGTTACTCCAAACTCACATTTGCTATGATCACGGTCCCCATTTCCCTCCTTGAAGAGCAAAAGCCTTTTGTATTTTCAAAAACATCACTACCGAGCTGAAAGGAAGCTTGTGACTCCATGCAAGCAGAAGCAAAATTAGGCAGACCTCGTATGAGGAGATGTTATCAAAATGAGAACACTCAAATCGTTATTTTGCTTTATTCACATTTTTCTTCTTGCATTAAAAGAACAGTCACTTCAGCAAAGTTAGTTATTCGATATTTTATTGATTAAACAGATCAGATTATTTAAAATCATGCTTATTGGTAACAAATCCTAAGCACTCACATATTTTTCACTAGGTTTCTATATTTTCAATACTACACAATTGCCTCATGGATTGTCGTGAACATTAAACTGGACAACATCTGTAGAGATGCCTACCATGATCTCTGGCATTTGGTAGCTTCTCCAGAAATACTGTATTGATGAATCTCAAGTATTGTCCAAAGTAGCAATATTAACATAAGTGACCACAGGTTTCATATTCCATCTCTTTTTCAAGAATGTAAATGGCAACTTTATGATATACTAAATATTTTAAGTATTGTCACAACCAGTTTTTAGAGTGGTGGTGGCATGTGGTATGTTACAGAGCACCTATCATTGAAGACAACAGGCTATTGTCTTTTTTCAAGAAATTCTAGAAAGTTTTTATATTTTACAAATATAGCTGTTTCATACCCTGAATTCTGCACGCCATTCGTCTTAGAAAAGGAATATGATGAGCCAGGAGTTCAAAACCTATTCAAAATAATATTCTAGAAATCAAAAGACTAGAAGGGGGAGGGTCAAGGTTTTCCCTGGCCATCCCCATTCTCTCTTCTTCTCCAACTATGGGAAGTGACAGCCTGCTTTGCCATCAGTCTACGAACAGTGCAAGAGCACAGCCAGCTAGAACCAGGAGTGGGAGCTGGTTGGGGCACGCTGGGATATGAGGGACAGGCCTGGGCTGGCTCTGGGAGCAGGACTCTGGCCCTGGGCAGCAGTGGCCACAGGCATAAAGATCTAGGCATGCCTGGGTGTGGTTACAGGGTGTTGGCTATTCCGCATTCACCACATGCTACCTTTGGCTGAGTGTGTGTGGAATATGTGACCAAACACAGGTCACAAAATACAAAGCTCATGCTCAGAAGAACAAGAGCAGCTCAAGAAAACAAAATCTCCTTTTGGGTACAATGCTTCATCGTTATCAGTAGCTACTCAGGTCAGCTTTTCCTCTTTCCCTCCCCCTGTCCCTTATTCATTCACTCATTGTGGTAGACTTACAGACAGATGAGAATCCAGAGCCCTCTGTTCAAAATCTGGGTAGCCTCCCAGGGCTTCCATCTCAGAGAATGCTTGCTTTGGCGCTGCTCTTGGGTATTTGGGGGCAAGGGAATTCTATCAAGAACTGGGGCAAACCTACCGCCATACCCTCAGTGTTTTTGCTCTTCTTTCTTACCCTGGATTCTCATTATTTTGACGGCATTTGGTAAAGGATCATTGTCTTTTCACTGCTAGGGAGTCACTCCCCGAGTCAATTTTTACATAGGAAAACTGCCCCACCCTGCAGCATGAACAGGAGGGAGCCTGTGGTGTTCCTCTAAGAAAAGGTGGCTGGGGGGGCCAGATGTACAAACAGCAGAAAGTCTCATCGATCACTATCCACCAGTAGAGACAGGCAGTGAACGTGTGCTATGTAGATTCCATTGGCAGGAATACGGGTTCATTTGGTTAGGAGATTTTTTCCCATCCAAGCCCTGCAGATTCTCTTGGGTACTTGTTCAACTTCTCATGTCCATTTTTTTTTTTTTTAAGGAACAATTAGAGAAAAGGGGAGGGCAAGTCTTGCAGATGGGTATAGTGGTGATGTCTCATAGGGGCACAGGAAAGTTCCAGAGAACTGAGTCAGGTTCAGGAAGGAATCTTACCAGGAGCGACCCTGAACCTCCCAATCCATCACTCAAGGATGAGCTAGGGACTTGTCCACTTCCCTCCATGGCCGGACCCCTCCTCTGGCTCTGACCTTCCAGTCTTAAGCTGTCTTACCTGAAGAGTTTTGACTTTGCCCAGGATGTTGTCCTGTGACATTGCTTGAACTGTCTGCTCACTTTCTGCTCCCCCATCAGGGATAAAAATACTGTCATGGGAAAGCGCCCGGGTTCCCATAGAATAGTTGAAGGACCTGGAATGCAAATCATGTGCTTCATTTATTAGGATGATAAATTTCTTTTGGCAATTCAGTTTTCTGTTCTGACTTGAGGGACTCCACCCATGTCCTCTGTCTCATTCAGAAATCGCTTCCAGCACTGTGACCCCTCCTGCTGGCCGTCAGCCAAGGGGCTAGATAGATGAAAATGTCCCCCAGGAATGGGAGAACATGGCTCTTACACAATCCTGGTTCAGAGCCATTCAGAGAGAACTCAAAGACTGTTAGTTATTTGTAAAAGATCCAGGGTAGAATTTACTGCAGAACTTTTAAATGGAAGAGCCTTTCCCAGCTGGGCTGTCCTATCAGTTTTGTTCCAGGAAATCTTGCCAATCAGCATTTACTAAGAACATGCAGATCTAGAAGTGAGAGGCAAGAGTTTCTTTCATATTACAATCAAGTTGGAATAAAGATATGTACATCTAAAGCAAAGGCTTTAGAATAGAACCAGAGTTCCTGATAGGGATAGTCAATGCTTGAGGATTTCAGAGAAGTGGGGAGGAATATGAATGGGTCTTTTATGATAGGCCTCATACATAGTGAACACATTACAGGTGGTTAGCACCTGGCTGCTATGGTTTGTACATGGTGTGAACCCAAGGGTTCGTGCATTGGAAGCTAGGTTCCCAGTGTGGCAATGTTAAAAGACAGTAAAATCTTTAAGAGGTGGGGGCCTAGGTACTTGAGGCCACTGCCTTTGGAAGGAAATGATGATGTTCTCGTGGGACCCTGGTTAGTTCTCACTAGAACTTTACAAAGAAAGCCCAGCCCCTCCTTGTGCTCTCAGGCTTCCTGCCTCACCATGTGAACTCTCCCTCTTGCACACATCCTGCTAGGATGCCGTCCACCATGATGTGATATATCCAGAGAGCCTTTGCCAGAGCCAGCACCATGCTGTTTGGACTTTCAGGCTCCACAACTATGAGCTAAATAAATCTTCTTTTTTTTTTGTTCTTATTTATAAGAATTTATTTTTATAATTCTAAGCAATAAATCTTATTTTTTATAGGTTACCCAGCCTCAGGTATATCATTATAGTAATGGGCAATGGAGCTGGAGGTGTAGCTCAGTGATAGTGTGCTTGAGGTCAAGCATGCATGAGGTCCTGGGTTCAATTTCCAACACCCCTCCTTCAAAAAGAAAGGAAGAAAGAAAGAAAAAAAAAGAAAAAAAGAAGAACAAGAAAATGGACTAATACTCCAGCTCTTTAGTGTGAAGGTTGGACTTTGAGGAAGTCCAGACTTCCATCTGACATGAGGTATGAGCAATGTGAAATGCAGGAAGAGGAAGCTGCAGAAGCAAACTCCTTACTTGATCTTAGAAACTAACTTGTCTCTGGAGAAGAGCCTACCAACTCTCCCAGTTCCTCAGGGCAGGGAGAGAAGTCCACCCTCCCTTTGGCAAGACAGCACATTTCCCAATGCCAAGCAACATGGTGGCACTCGGGAAGCAGCAGAGGGCAGTGAGAACATCACTTCCCCCACCCCATCCCCAGAAAGGGACCTCAACTGTAGGTGTTCTCAGTGAAGGAGTGCATGAGAATGCAGCCTTCCTGCAGGTCCCTCGTGCTAATTTCCAAGTGCAGTGTGCAGGATCCCTGGGCAGCTGTACTGTTATATGTTATAGTCTAGACTGAGCAGGGAAGACTGGTTATAAAATTATATCATTTAATTTACCAAATTACTGGAAGTATGGCAAAGAGCATTTGAGGTTTGTGATATTAGGCAATAACACCACCAACTAACCAACCAACCAACCAACAAATGAATCAGCCTTCAGTTTGATTTCATCTGTGCATTTGATTTCATTCTGCGCACTGAGGTTTAATTTCATTATCTCATTTAATCCTTATCACCACCATCTTGTTAGAGATGAAACATACAGTTGTGTGTTGTGTGGCAGTATATATCATTGCCAGGCTAAGTTCCACTCCAGCTTTTAAGTTAGTTTTGACTGTGTCATGAAGTTTATCATCCTTGCTTCTATTATTTTTTTCCAGGTAGACTAAGAATTTTTTGCTGCTCTTCTGTGTGACCCTCAAATGTTCTTTGCTGCCAATCAGGATTCACTGTTTGCCCATCCCTCAGTTACAGATGATTACATTGAAAACAAGAAAAAAAAATGTTAATAATATTAGTTGTAATAATTATAACAATAGAGGTAGTTACAATGTTAAGAATTAATTCTAGCTAAATTTTATTGGGCACTTAAGATACCCCTTAAATGTGTTAGCCTATTAGTGTAATATCTAAATCTTTAATGAATAAAATTTAAATCTTGGGTGGTATATACTATAATTAAGTCTATTTTATAAATGGGAAATTAATACTTAAAGTCAGTAACTTGCCATAAATAAAGGGACTGTCCATATGTGAATCTGACCCTGGCCTCTGTACCCTAAGTCAGCTTGTCTGTTTTAACAGCAATAACCCCATACTATAGCTTCCAAATGAGTCTTGATAGCTTTAGTTTTTCAAATTTGATATTTGGGTCTTTTATCCCCAAAAGGCTATTCCTGTCCCTTTGCTTTACTATATAAGTTCTCTCTCTCTCTCTCTCTCTCTCTCTCTCTCTCTCTCTCTCTCTCTCTCTCTTTCCTATGCTCCTAAGACTATTTTTGTGATGGCATTAGATATATAGATAAATTTTGGGTTAACCAATGTCTTTACAATATTAAATATTTTAATCCATGAACATGGGCTACCTCTTATTTTTGGAGGGGGGTACCAGGGATTGAACTCAGGAGCACTGGACCACTGAGCCACATCCCCAGCCCTATTTTGTATTTTATTTAGAAATAGGGTCTCTTTGAATTGCTTAGGGTCTTGCTAAATTGCTGAGGCTGGTTTTGAACTCTCAATCCTCCTGTCTCAGCCTCCCGAGCTGCTGGGATTACAGGAATGTGCCACTGCGCTAGGCTACCTCTTGTATTTAGAGCATCATTAATTTCTTTAAATCTGTCTTGAGAGTTTTCTGTATAGAGGTCTTATACATATTTTGATAGATTTACTCCTACATATTTGGTGGTTTTATTGGTGGAATATACAACTGTTTTTTGTTACATTCATTTTTTTTTTTTTTTAGTGCTGGGGATCAAACCCAGGGCCTTGTGCATGCAAGTGAAGCACTCTACCACTGAGCCACAACCTCAGCCCTGTTATACTAATCTTATAACCAGCAACTTTGATAAGTTTATTTACTAAATATAATAATATAACTATTGATTCTTTTGGATTTTCTACATATTGCATCAGGTTGTATGCAACAAAAGACCATTTTATTTCTTCTTTTCACATTCTGTATTTTTTCTTTTTTCTTTCCATACTGAATTAGTTAGAATCTTCATATAAAATTGAATAGCAGTGGTGATGGTGGACTTGTAATGTTCTCAAACTTAGGGAGAAAACAATATTTCAGCACTAACTACAGTGTTAGCTATAAAATTTTTATAGATATGACAGTATCACTGCTTCTTTGAAAAGGCAAATAATCTGTCTTTTATTTATAGTGTAAGTTAAAAATTCATCTCGTTAACTTTGGTTTTCAGCAGTTTTTCTTTGACATGGCTGTGAACATCTTCTAATTTATCCAGTCTGGGGCATATAGTGCTTTTTAAATTTGAGGCTTGATGTAGTTCATTAGTTTTGGAAAATTCTTAGCCCTTATTTATTTTTTTTTAAATATTTATTTTTAGTTGTAGTTGGACACAATACCTTTATTTTATTTATTTATTTTTATGTGGTGCTGAGGACTGAACCCAGGGCCTTGCACATGCTAAGCGAGCACTATACCGCTGAGCCACAACCCCAGCCCAGCCTTTATTTCTTTAATATTGTTTCTGGTTATTTCCCTCTGAATCCCTTTCTGATATCCCCACATTAAGCCCTTTCAAAAATAAGTCATTTGTCTTTTATTCTCATGTCTGTATCTATCATTCTTCTTACTAAAAACGATTCTGTCTAGATCTTTCCATGGACCTGCCTACTAGCAAATTCTCTCTTCAGTTTTTTTTCAATCTGCTATTAAAATCACTCACTGAATTTCAGAAGTCTTTTTTTTAAATCTCAAATTTCCACTTATCTAACAGATTCCAATTCTCCAGTGAAACTCTTCCATCTCATCAACTAATTTCTTGACTATACTAATCAAAATTACCTAAAAAGTCTCTGAAACTCCAGTATCTTAGTCACCTCTGGGTCTATGTCTATTATCTTGTTTTCCTTGTACTCTTGTTTCTTAGATGCTTGGTAATGTTTTACTGAACGACACATAGGAAACATTTTAGAGGTTAGGTTCTCTCCTTACAGAGAGGATTCACACAACTCTCTTGTAGGCAGCAAATGGCAAGAGAGCAAGTCACTTCCGTCCAATCACCAACAGCCGACTCATGGCTGACCAGCAAACTTGGTAGGATTCAGACTACCTCTGTTGCTACTTCTAAGTCTTCTTGTAGTCTTAACAGAGAGCCTAGTTTATTTCCTAAGACCCCCTACTTGGCAGGCTGGGAAACCCAATTTCTATCTTTCCAGTACCACAGGCTTCCAAAAACTCTGAGCTGTCAGCTGTTTGCCTAATACTAATACTAATCTTATAACCAGCAGCTTTGATAAATTTATTTACTAAATAATAATATTTATTATAAATAATATAATAAATCAGCAAATGCCTCAAAAGGAAAACTCTGTCTAGATCTGGCTTCACTGTTCTGGACTTCTCTTGGGGATCTTAATCCCTTAAGCCCTGACTACCTTAGCACCCTCAAACTCCAAGTTTTGAGTCCCCGGTCCCATGACATTGCCTATAGCTCCGCTGTCTTCTCTTCCTATTGTCAACTACCCACAGACTTTCTGACCTCTTGTCTTGCACCAAAAATCAGCTAAAGACCACAGGAGAGGAACCATACACGGAAGGATGTGCTCAAAGGTTCCCTTCTCTCCTGGATATCACTGCTCTGGTCTGTCCTGTGAGTTGGCCACCAAGTAATGCCTTCAAGTGGATGTCCTTAACATGCTCTGTATTTCTAGCTGTTCTTGGTGGCAGTACAGATTTGCCGACAAGCTACTTCATTCTAGTCATAACTGGAAGAATTAAATAACTTTTTGATATTTATTAAGTTTTTTACCATGTTATACATATCAAAGCCTATTTGTTAATATTACCATTGCTTTTAAGAGGTATGTTTTTTCAAAATGATCATAAACCTTTATACCTTTTTTCTTGTTATATTTAGTTTTTTTTGGGGGGTGGGGTGTGGGGTTGTGGTACCAAGGATTGAACTCAGAGGAACTCAACCACTGAGCCATATCCCAAGCCCCTTTTTGTATTTTTTCATTTAGAGACAGTCTCACTGAGTTGCTTAGCACCTTGCCATTGCTGAGGCTGACTTTGACCTTGTAATCCTCCTGCCTTAGCCTCCTAAGCCGCTGGGATTACAGGCATGTGCCACTGTGTGCCCAGATTATCATATTTGGTTTTTGTTTCAATTTAAGGCACTAGAAAAATAGTAGTGAAGGGGGCTGAGGTTGTAGAGCACTTGCCTAGCATGTGTGAGGCACTGGGTTTGATCCTCAGCATCGCATAAAAATAAATAAATAAAATAAAGGTATCGTGTCCATCTACAACTAAAAAATTAAAAATTAAAAAAGAAAACAAGACTGGGAACTGGATTATGAGTTTCATGAGTGAACATGCTCTTGTGAGTAGTTTCATTTACAAAATGCCACTTTATATGAGATCTTTAGAAATCATGGCTGCTGGCTCCGATGATGTAGATTATTTCTACTCTATGATGTAGATTATTTCCTTTTCTCTGAAGAGGCAGCTGAGACAGAACGGGTAAAAAATGTTCCCCAAAGTTCCAGAGTCTAGGGCAGGGTAGGAATGGAAACCAAGCCCACGTGTGGAGATCTAAGCTCAAAACTATGTTCTAATGAACAAAGAGCCTGGGGGGGAAATCATTGTCCTGATCCAGCTGAGAATTACAAATTGCATGATTGGGAGGCGAAGGGACAATTTCTCACAAACTGCACCTCAGCCGCGTTCACCTGGACCTCTGTATTCTTGACATTTAAAGTCTTTCACGACTGATTGTGAAGCAGGCCACCCTTCCTTCGCCACTACCTCCCTTTGTCATGAGTAAACCAAGGGCTGAGAGGTCTCCCAGCCTCACTGCTAAAACCTTTCCTCAGAGTCCCCCTGCAGAAGCGTAAGAAATAGGGCCCAGCCTGTCAGTCATGAGGAGACATGTGGAAAGCCCTGTAAAATCCTGTATTTTAAGCCTCTAATTGCAGATGGTCGTATAGCCATTTAACTGTTTTTTGTTTGTTTGTTTTTGGTGAGGGGCACCAGGGATTGAACTCAGGGGCACTTGCCCGCTAAGCCACATCCCCAGCTCTATTTTCTCTTTTATTTAGACACAGGATCTCATTGAGTTGCTTAGCACCTCGCTTTTGCTGAGGCTGGCTTTGAACTCTAGATTCTCCTGCCTCAGACTCCAGAGCCACTGGGATTACAGTAGACATGTGCCACCAAGCTTGGTTCGCTTGGTTCACAGAACTTTCCACTTTAACATTTGCAGATACTGGGATTTCTTTGGGAACATACACACTATGAACAGTGGCTGCTGGACCATAAGGCAGGAGCCTTAATTAAGGTCCCTGGACCCCCACAGTTATAAATCTTATACAAAGAGGGTGATTTCCACTTCTACATGAAATTATAATGCAGTAATTTAAATAATCATCATAATAATAGAAGACTAGTAGAGTAGAGCAAGCGGATTGGGGGAAGAAGGGGAGAAGGAAAGGGAAGGTATTGGGGAATGAGATTAAACAATTATGTTATGTGCATGCATAAATATGGATAATGAATCCTACTACTATGTATAATTGTAATAAACCAATCAAAAAGAATTCTGAAGCAAAAATAAAATAAATGAAAAATGGAAAAAAAAAAGAGAGAGGGTAAAACAAAGCTATAATCCCAACAGTTTAGGAGACTGAGGCCAGAGGATCGCGAGTTCAAAGCCAACCTCAGCAAAAGCGAGGGGCTAAGCAACTCAGTGAGACCCTGTGTCTAAATAAAATACAAAATAGGGCTGGGGATGTGGCTCAGTGGTCGAGTGCCCCTGAGTTTAATTACTCCTGGCAAAAAGAGGGTAAAATGAGTTTTGCTTCTTCAACACCAAATCTGTCAACATCAAAAATAATCCCAGCATCCACAGATTTCTTTGTTAACATAATTTTGATTGAGACTTTTTTTATTGTGGTAGAAACATATGTAAGGTAAAATTTATCATTTTAACCATATGATTCAATGACATTAAGTCCATTCATATTATTATACAACCATCCCCACTATCCATCTCTAGAACGTTCTCATCACCTCTAACTGAAATTCCATGTTCATTGAACAGTAACTTCACAGTTCCTCTCTCCCCACAGCTCTAGCAGCCTTGATTCTACTTTCTATTTCTACATTTTGATTCTTCCAGGTGTCTCCTGTAGGTGAAATAACATATAACATCTGTCCTTTCGTATCTAGTTTTTCACTCAGTACAGTGTCTCCAAGGTTCACCCATGGTGTAGCATCTTGTCAGACTTCCATTCCTTTTTAAGAATGGGTCATCTCTCTTCGTATGTTACACACACCACATCTTCTTTAAACATTCACCCATCAGTGGACATCTGGCTTGTTTCCACCTTTGGCTATTGTGAATGGTGCTGCAATGATTGTGGATGAATTAATCAAACACTTTAAAATTGTAGGAATGGATCACTATGACTCAACTGGGTAGACGTGGCCAAAAATTAGGTAAATGGGTGCACCACAGTCTTCGTGTCACGACAGAATTGTCCTGTCTTTACTATCCGCAAAGATTAGCAGAGACTTTATGGAGCAAAAGAAGTAGAGGGAGGAGAAGGAGGAAGGTGGGAAGAAGATAAGAAAAACTGGAAAAAGAGGGAGGAAGAAAAGAAAGAAGAAGAACCTTTGACATTGCCGGAGTCATGGAGGGTTTTGAGGTGCAAAGCTGGAAAGAGTGGTCCTGGTGGTGTCCGGAGCAGCAGCCCCAGGGGGAGTGAAGCACCACGCCACTCCCTCCAGGCAGGAGGGTCAAACACCACCAATGCCTTCCAGAATCTATGGGCTGGAGACCAGAGACTTCACATAGGCTGCTGATGCTGAGGAAGGATGTGTGGTATTAGCCCTAAAACAGTGTTGGAGTGGCTTTGAGGGTCCTGTCCTACCTATATATTAGAACATTAGAGTCCTTTGACTTAAGTCATTGGTGGTTTTGGAAAGACAAAACTGCTCTTACTCTCCTTCTCTTCCCCTTTATGTGCTCAGTGAGCCGGATGAGCTCTGAAGAGTCTACCCGCAGGCTCTAGAGGCTATTTTAGAACAAATAGCACAGCACTCTCAGTGCACTCTGGCAGCACGTAGAACAAAATACAGGGCTGTTCTCAAGGGCCCATCTCCGTGCTGAAAGATCTCAGGCTGCTCAGCGGAGGCCTGGCTGGGTTACCCTACTCTGTTGGAATACACAGATTGGATCATTATTCAAATAACCACCAACAGCAATGCCAAGGCCAACAGCAATAAAAAGTTCAGACTTTTAAACTTTTGTTGTTGTTGTCGTTATTGTTTATTTTGAAGCCACTTCAGACTTTGTTTCCCTGGACCATCTGAAAGGAAGCTGCTGGAAAGACACCCCATCACCCCATCAGGGCAGGTGGCGGGCGCCCAGAGCGCCGGCATTGACCACATAGGACAATGTACATGGGAACGTTCAGAAGTAAATGGAGGAACCACTGAGGGCAGCTGGAGGTCAGCATGTCTGACTGTCACTGTATCCCTGGTTTTACCTCCAGCCTCACCGGGCTCTGTCACCACTTAGGTCCTGCCTCTCTCTGGATTGCCCAAGACCACCCTCTCCATTCAGTCTACTCATCCTTCAAAGTCCAAGACCCTATCTTATCAACTCCACCCAGCCTTTCTTGCTTCCCTGGAAGAAAGGGGTGTTTTCTCCCTCTGAAAGCCCTGTTCAGAATGTCTTGATGCTTTACGTTATGGCTTCTGTGATCATCCTTAAATGAGAGGGCAAACAAAAGTGCTTTGCACGTTGAACAGGGCAGCCCAGACGTGACAGCAACGATGACAATGGCATCATCTGTGGCCACATGGTACTGAGTTGCATGAGGACAGGATGGCATCTGCTGCCCTTGTTTCTCCCACACGCTTTCTATGATGAAATCTGTGAGTAAATTCTTTCAGTGGGCCAATCAGTGACTAGTACAGTAGGGTGAGCTGGTTTACCGGATGGATTTTCTGGAGAAGGTCGCTGAGGGAGTGGGAGGCGTGATGCACATGAGTTGAAGCAGGAGAGAGAACTCCAGGTCACCAGGGGGTGCAGGTGGCCACGGTGGCAAGCTCTGAGCAGCCCCTGGTGGCCAAGTCAGGAGGATCTTCAGCTTTAAAGAGTTCTTCCAGGCTCTCTTTTCAACTCAAACCAGGAATGGCTCAGGGTTTTGCTTCCTGTCTTCTATTTTAAACCTGTCTCACTTTGTTCTCCTGGTGTCTACCTATGTCTGTTACAGGTCCTAGCTGCAAGCAATAGAAACTGACTTTACCCCTCTCATCCAAAAGAAATGGTGGGGGCTGACAAAACAAAAGCAGCCAGAGCCCAGGCTTGGAAAAACACAGGAACTGAGAGAGCACGAGATATCTAGGCCTCATCAGCTGCAGGAAGAGCCGGATTGTCAGCTCCTCTTAAAGTTGTGTCTCTTACATCCTTGAGACACCTGTCCAGGCAGGTCCTAGAAGAGACAGATTGATTGTGCTCATGCCAGACTGCAGCGGGAGGGGAAGTGGAGGATCTCAGCCTTTTGGCTTCTGCCACGGGAAGCAGACACTAAGTCCTATTGGAGCTACACACGACAAGGCGAAGGCAAGTCCCAGAAAGGAAATTTGGATGCTAATGGCTGAATGCTAGGATCTGCACCTTGGTTCCATTTTCTAGGCTAGTCCCTCCCGATGGGCAGCTCATTTGTATAACTGTATGATGTTTTGTTTCTACTTCTCCTCTAGAGGCTGCTTTCTTTCTTGGTGGTATGTGCTGCTGTCTGAGAGCAAAGGATGCCACACTTCAGCAACGGGAATACCCAAGCCCATTCTTATCTGGAGAAGTGGAGGAGATGGGACAGAGGGCACCTGCTGGGCCTGTGGCCTGGAGCTCAGGGCACTGGGAGGTCAAAGTAGAGAGACAAGTTGAGAAGAAAAGCAAATCAAAGCCAGACCTGTAGTCATGCAACTCCGTCCCTCACCCACTGTGGATCTTGTACTAAGGAGTGTGGGGAGGAGCAAAGACGAGCTCCTCTCCATTTTAAGTTCCATTGTCTTGGCCTACTGTCTGCAGCAGGGTCTGGTGTGAAAGGGACCATTAAAAGCAAGTGGCAGGGATTGGGGCTGTAGCTCAGTGGTAGAGAACTTGCCTTGCAGGTGTGAGGCCCTGGGTTTGATCCTCAGCACCATGTAAAAAAAATAAAAATAAAAATAAATAAATAAATAATCTTGCTAGGAGGAGGCATTCCTGGGAAATTCTCATTCACAAAAATGTCACAAAGCTGGGTGTGGTGACGCATGCCTGTAATCCTAGCAGCTTGGGAGGCTGAGGCAGGAGAATCATGAGTTCAAAGCCAGCCTCAGCAAAAGTGAGGCACTAAGCAACTCTGTGAGACCCTGTTTCTAAATAAAATACAAAATAGGACTAGGGATGTGGCTCAGTGGTCGAGTGCCCCTGAATTCATTCCCCCCCCTCAAAAAAAAAAGAATACATGAGACAGGGACAGTCCTATTTCTTTCTTTCTCTCTCTCTTTTTTTGGTGCTGGGGATTGAACCCAGGGCCTTGTGCATGTGAGGCAAGCACTCTACCAACTGAGCTATATCCCCAGCCCTGAGACATTTCTCTTTCCATTCCTGGTCTTTGTTGTCTGTGTGTGAGACCTGGAACTGTGGCAGTCATCTTGTGACCATGAGGAGACAAACATGAAGACAAAAGTCCACTCCCCAAAGGAATCTGACCAGATCTGGATAATGTTGCTGGAATCATCAAGCTCTCCACCTTCCATACATTGGTTGATATGTCATTATTGCTGAAGACACTAGCACTTGTGTTTTCTGTTAGAACTGAACTTGTGCTACCTGGTATAGCGTTCTTAACACTACCGTAAGTTCTGGGCACATTCTGAGACCTACTGACGTCATCTACCCTTGGATTGGAGCCAACAGAGGGAAATTCTCTATATCCAAAAAAGGAGAAAGCTTTCAGCAGCTGCACGTGAACACGTGCTTCAGGCCAGTCCTCCAACTCCTCAGCCTTTGTCTTTTTTGGACAAGCATCATGTAATTTGGGAACATAGATATTGGGTAATTACTATGGCATGATTAGGGATTCACTTCAGGAATAAGGAAATATAATTACAGTCCCATTTCAGCCTGTTTCCATGACAACAGGGGCAATTGCAATTGATCAGCAGTTTTCTTTCTAAACAGATCCGTGAGTCTCATTCAAATGAAATGCTAAAGAGCAATTAGTTCCTCCACTCATCCCATGCCCCCCATATGGATTAGCAAGGGATGAGTGGAGGAACTTTGGATGGGGCCAAGGGGAGGTTGGGAGGGGACAAAGGGATAGGAAAGACAGTGGAATGAGATGGACTTCATTACCCTAAGTACATGTATGATTGCACGAATGGTGTGACTCTACTTTAAGCACAACCAGAGAAGTGAAAAATTCTGCTCCATTTGTGTACGATGAATCAAAGAGCTTTCTACCGTCATGTATATCTGATTAGAACTAATAAATAAAAAAAGTTGAGAAAACATCTTTATAGCGATGCTCTTAAATACAGTTGTAGTACAAATGTAAACCTATACTCCTCCATAGAAATCCACTATGAAGGAAACTACCAAAGGAATAAAGTATCCAGTATGGAAAAAGAAAAATAAAGAGCAATTAGTTATCCTCATCACATAAACTGGAGTTGCTGGGAGAGACAAGGACCAGAGGATACATTATGTGGCATCCTGGAGGCTCATCCTGGATTCTATATATTCTATGAAAAAATGTGACACCCAATAGGCTACAGAGTTCCACATTACGTGCCACAGCAGAAACAGGGCATGCCATACAGACTCAAGGAAGAGGAGGAGAGTTTGGAATCTTAAAATACTCAGTCTTGGAGTTGGAAATCAAAGGGGTCATCTACCCCAATCCCTAAGGACAGCAGTCATATGACCTGCCTCTCAAACTCCTGTCCACTCCTTGGCTGCTCCATGTGGAGAAAGATCTTTTCTAGCTATCATTTGAATCAATCCTCTTCATTTATGCTCTGGAAATAGAACACTAGTCATCAACATCTTTATCTCATAACATCATCTCGTGTTTGTAAACTACTTTATAGTAGGTAGTGTAAAATAAAATTGCATGGACCTTTTTTTTTTTTTTTGTCCTATGATAACCCTGGAAGATAGCATATCCATTTAACAGATGAAGTGGCTGACTTGGTTAAGGTCACCCAGCTTATTAGTGACAGCATCTGCATTCACAAGAGGACCCTGGCTTGGGGTCAGATGCATTACTTCTTGTACCTCTAAGAACTGCTATTACTGATTCATCAAGCTTCGCCCCCCCCCCCAGACTTATTCACCCTAGTACTTTTACTTCTCCTACTTAGTTCTTCATTTCCATTCATTTACTAGGTGTTGAATGTCTTCTCTATTCCCTGTTCAAATTCCAGGTCTTCATGATAGAGAATAAATGATCAAGTCTAAAACAGGTCTCTTCTGACTTCATCCTCTGAAAAGCAGTAAGGCCAAGTGACCTCAGGCGCACACTGTAACTAGGGAGCCTGAGCTTCACCGTGGTTTCATTGCTGACACGCTGTTTCAGGACGCTAACTGCGTAATTTTCCTTTCTCAGTGGGTCAGAGGGATGGTGACACTCTTCAGCATGGTAGGAAACTGGAGGCCGGGTTAGAACATGCACTTGTACCATGGGAAGAGTCAGTACGGTGGAGGGTAATATTCAGGCACCCATCCATTCAGTGAGTATTGACAGAATGCCCACTATGTGCTGGGCAGAGAGCCAGGGTTGGGGACCTCAGGCCACAAGTAAAAGTAGAAGTTGTAAGAATAATATCAAGGGAGGGACTTGATCTAGGTGGAGGGAAGTGGAGAAAGCTTGCTCCCCTTGGGGAAGCCACATTTGGGCAGAAAATTGAAGAATGTAGAGGGATTAGGTGAAGAGGTAGAGATGGAACATGGGGCTATTCCTGGTAAATGGATCACCACGAATGGAATCAGCAGGCTGAGGTTCTAGTCATATCTCTGATACTAAGAGCACAGGGATGGATCTCTTTGAGCCCGTTTCCCCACTTACAAATTGAAGGTACTGAATGAAGACTTAAAATTACCCTAAATCTTCATTTGTTTATTTTTGGCAGTCCTGAAGATTGTACCAGCTACATCCCCAGCGCCTCCTTTTTTAATTTATGTATTTATTTGTTCTAATTATTAGTTAAACATGAGAGCAGAATGCATTTTGATTTGTAGAGCTTGAATTTTCATTTCTCTGGTTGTACACAAACTAGAGTCACACCGTTTGTGTCTTCATACAGTACTTGGAATAACGATGTCCATCTCGTTCCACAATGTTTCCTACCCCCATGCCCCTTCCTTCCCCTCTCTCCCCTTTGACCTATCCAAAGTTCCTCCATTCCTCCTGTGCTCCCTTCCCAACACTGTGGATCAGCATCCACTTATCAGAGAAAACATTTGGTGTTTGGTTTTTTGGGATTGGCTCACTTCACTTAGCATGATATTCTCCAACTCCATCCATTTACCTGCAAATGCCATGATTTTATTCTTTTAATGCTGGGTAATATTCCATTGAGTATATATATATGCCACAGTTCTTTATCCATTCATCTATTGAAAGGCATCTAGGTTACTTCCAAAATTTAGCTATTGTGAAGTGCTGCTATAATCATTGATGTGGCTGTGTCCCTGTAGTATGCTGTTTTTAAGTCTTTGGGATATAAACCTAGGAGTGGGATAGTTAGGTCAAATGGTGGTTCCATTCCAAGTTTTCTAAGGAGTCTCCATACTGATTTCCATATTGGCTGCACCAATTTGCAGTCCCACCAGCAATGTCCCACCAGCAATGTATGAGTGTGCCTTTTCCCTACATCCTCGCCAACACTTATTGTTGTTTGTATTCTTAATAGCTGCCATTCTGACTGGAATGAGATGAAATCTTAGAGTAGTTTTGATTTGCATTTCTCTAACTGCTAGAGATGTTGAACATTTTTTCATGTTTGTTGATGGATTGTACATCTTCTGAGAAGTGTCTGTTCAGTTACTTAGCCCATTTATTAATTGGGTTATTTGTTTCTCTTGGTATTATGTTTTTTTTGAGTTCTTTATATATCCTAGAGATTAGTGCTCCATCTGATGTGTGTGTGGCATAAATTTGCTCCCATTCTGTAGGCTCTCTCCTCATTGATTATTTCTTTTGCTGAGAAGAAGCTTTTTAGTTTGAATTCATCTCATTTATTGATTCTTGATTTTATATTTCTTATGCTTTAGGAATCTTGTTAAGGAAGTTGGGGCCTAATCTGATATGATGGAGATTGGGGCCTACTTTTTCTTCTATTAGGCATAGGGTCTCTGGTCTAATTGCTAGGTCCTTGATCCACTATGAGTTGCGTTTTGTGCATGGTGAGAGATAGGAGCTTAATTTCATTTTGCTGCATATGGATTTCCAGTTTTCTCAGCACCATTTGTTGAAGAGGCTATCTTTTCTCCAACATATGTTTTGGGCACTTTTGTCTAATATGAGACCCAGTCACTTCTTGAGACAGATTGCCCTGGAATTTGTGATCCTTCCACCTCAGCCTGTGGAGGAGCTGGGATTATGGGAGTGCACCACTTGAATCTTTTAACATTTTACATTACCTCCATGAATGAATAAGGGCTCCAATTTTTATGTACCCCAGTCAGCACTTGTTTTTGTCTGTCTTTTAGGTTGTAATCTTCATAAGGAGTGGAAAGTGGCATCTCTTTGCATTTCCCTGATAGCTAATGATGTTCAGCAAGTACAGTTTATGTGCTAATGGAAATTTTTATACCTTTTTGTTTTCTAATAAATGTCTATCCAAATCCTTTGCTCATTAAAAAAAAGAAACTTTTTGCCTTTTTTATTATTGAGTTGTATGTGTTCTTTAGGTATTATAAACATATCAGATATATTACTTGCAAATGTTTCCTTATTCTGGATTCCCTTTCTTCCTTCCTCCCTCCCTCTCTCCCTTTCTTCCACTGAACCCAGAGGTGCTTAGCCACTGAGCCACATCGCCAGCCCTTTTTACTTTCTTTTTTAGACAGGGTCTTGACCAATTGCTTAGGGTTTCACTAAGCTGCTGAGGCTGGCTTTGAACTTTTATCCTCCTGCCTCAGCCTCCTGAGACACTGGGATTACAGGCATGTGCCTCTGTATCTAGCTTTTTTTCACTTTTTTGATGTTATCATTTGTAGCACAAATTTAATTTTGATGTAGTCCAACTTATCTGTTTTCTTCTTTTGTTATGAGTGCTTTGAATACTTAAGAAACCACTGCCTAATTCAAGAGACTTACTTGTTTTCTTTTAAGAGGTTTTTGTTTTGTTTGGTACTTGGGATTGGACCAGGGAGCTGAACTGCATCACCAAACTACATTTCCAGCCCTTCATTTTTATTGTTTTATTTTTTTGAGGCAGGTTTTTGCTCAGTTGCTGAGGGTCTCACTAAGTTGCTGAGGCTGGCCTTAAATTTACAATCCTCCTCCCTAAGCCTCCCAAGTCACTGGAATTATAGGTGTATACCTTATCATTTTGATTGTTACATTTAGATCTGTAATCCATTCTGAGTTAATTTTTGAACATGGTATAATAAAGGGATCCAATTTCATTCTTTTGTGTGTAACTTTCTAATAGTCGCAGCATAATTTGTTGAAGACTATTTTTACCAATTGAATTGTCTTGGCACACTTGTTGAAAATCAGTTGATCATAACTGTAAGGGTTTATATCTGGACTCTATTATAAATCCCAATTTTACATACATCCATCAATAGATATATATACATATATCAATATCATACTGTTCAGATTACTATAGCTTTATAATAAGTTTTAATATTGGGAAGTGTGAGTCCTCTAACTTTGTTTTTCTATTTAAGGATTGTTTTAGCTGTTCTGGATTCCTTGCATCTTCCTAAGAATTTTAGGATCCATTTGCTCATTTCTAGAGTAAAATAAAAGACAGCTGGATTTTGATAGGGACTGCATGGAATCTACTGATCAATTTGGGAGTACAGCCATCTTAATAATATTTTCTATTCCATGAACATAGTATATCTTCCCATCTATTTAGATCTTTCATGACATTGTCAATGATATTTGTCATTTTTAGTGTACATGTCTTGTATTAGTTAAGTTTATTCTAAAGTATTTTATTCTTTTTGATGTTACTACAGCTGAAATCGTTCTCCTAAGTTCCTTTTCAGATCATTCATTGATAGTATACAAAAATACTACTGAGATACAAAAACTCCAATTCCACATCCTGCAGCCTTGCTCAACCTTGTTTATTAGTTTAGTAGTTTTTTTATGTGAGTGGATTTCTTATATCTTTCTACATATAATCATGGCATTAGTAAACAGAGATAGTTTTACTTCTTTTCCAAGATGGATGCTTTTTATTTATTTTTCTTTTCTAATTGTCTCAGTAATAAACTATAGTACAATATTACACAGTACAGTGTTGAATAGAAAGGATCAGAAAAGACATCCTTTTCTCATTCCTGATTTTAAGAGAACACATTCATTCTTTCACCATTATGTTATTAGCTGTGGATTTTTCATAGGTGTCCTTTACAAAGACAAAAATATTCCTGCCTATTCCTATTGTGTACTGTCTGTTTTTCAGTTATAAAAGAGCATTGGATTTTTGTCAAATGTTTTCTCTGTACATCTAGAGATGATTGTGTTTTTTTGTTCTTTGTTTTATTTTTTTCTTCCTTTATTTTTATTAATATGACATAGTACACTGATTGATTTTTTTCTACATTAAACCAACCTTGCACTCCTGGGACAAATTCCACTTGGTCATGAAATATAATCCTTTTCATATGTTTCTGAATTCCATTTGCTAGTATTTTGTTGAAGATCTTTGTGTCTATATCCATAAGGAGATTGGCCTATGGGGTTTTAAAAAGTTTAATTAAAAAATTTTTTTTCTTGCAATCTCTTTGCCTGGTTTTCATATGAGGGCAACAATAGTCTCTTAGAGTAACATGGAAAGGTCCCTCCTATTCTATTTACCACATTCATTCGTCCTTGAAAGTTTCTGCTTATGTCATTATCTGGCAGCTTCATGCTCTTCTCAGCTCCTCCAAGTCCTGCACATTATCTGGAGCCAGCTCCTGACCTCCTTATTCCTGAACCTGTCCTGACTGTTTCAGTCCTAGAGTGAGCTCACCTACTCTGGAGCACCCTCATTTCTCCCTGTGCTTATAGTTGATACTCAGTATAAAGTGCTGAAGTTGTGCATCATATAATAGGTCATTGGTGTTCAGAAGAAACTGGAAGCAGAACAAGTGGAGTCTTAGTAAATAGTAGAACCTCAGTCAGGCAGCAGGAAGCGGTCGGACACCTAAGTCTAGTGACCCACGACTGGTAGGACAACTCAGGGCCATGTGACTAGCTCCCTAGTAAGGTTGCAGCCTCCTTGAGAGGCAGTGCAGCCAACACTTAAAAATGCACTCTTTATGTTTGAATAGTTTGGGGACTTACTGGCTGTATGACCTTGGGCAAGTCACTCTAGCCTTACTTTTCTCATTAGTATTCCAGGGAATAATAATGTCAATCTTAGAGGATAGTAAATATTCCATGAGTTCACCTATGCAAA